>NC_068278.1:58028748-58143748 GCF_025860055.1 Xyrauchen texanus | reverse complement strand
ACCATGAATGAAGAGATGTAGGATGCCATTTTGCTACTGATTATATAGGGAAGGGCGAGGCTTCCCTGTTGCACTGGTCAGCAGCTTGTTTGGTGTGATTCAAAAGGGTTTCATGGATGACCACGCAAGAGGTGTGTCCCCATAGTGAGTTGCTGAACGAGTCAACCGAAAGATAACTTCATTTGTGTTCAGCAGAACAAAGAAAGTCATACACATCTGGAATGGCATGAGGGTGAGTAAATAAGAGAATTTTCATTTTTGTGTGAACTACCCCTTTAATAAAACTCTCACCACATGCATAACACACTGTATTTTCAACTCACTCTTTGTTCATGGTGTAAGGAGTGTCATCCGCCCATCTCCACTGCCCTGTGTTCTGATCTGTAAGACCCACCCAGTAGAGATCTGGGATGGTAATATTGGTCACAAATGTCTAGTGGGAGAGATGAAACTGAGAAACTTAGAGAGAGAATAAAATATGAATATTATACAGTAAGTGTGTGTGTTTCAGTCTGTTACACACCCACTCGTTGTCCTCCTCTATTTTGAGTAGTAACGCCCCCTGCTGTTCACAGTAATCACGTGCCATAGACCAGTTCAGTTTATCTCTTGAGAACAAGTAACAGCTGCTGAGATACGAGATCCAGCCAGATTTACAGTTTGACTCGGGCAAGTCTATAAAATAAAGAGAAAGCACATCTGAGATGATCCTTTGTTGTTTGTCATCCAGTCATGCTTTGATACAAGTTAATGTTACATACCTGTTGTTTTGGCACACACCTTCGTTTTCAAGTCATTCAGAGCATTCATGACTCTTCCATCTGATAGAAGAAAACACCAAGACTGAATTATCATAGATGAGACCTTGTATAACCTGCTACTAATAGACAATGTCTCGTGAAATTAATTTCAACCCAATTTTATTCTTTCAGTGATACTGTTACTGTTTGATTTGTGTACTTTCATGAGGGTACAAATTGGTGTTCCATTACTTTTTAAAGCAGTAAAGACACAAATCACATATTTTTAGAGCAAGAACTATAAGACATGTTAGATAAACTATAATATAACTGAACAATTAACCCAGCATGAAAAGTAGCTTGTTTTAAACACATTAAAATCATACAATACAGTCATACAATAATGTCATAATGTTGACAACCTGTTGAGTTGATAAGAAAGTCACTTATTTGAACCATTTTAATTAGCAAGAAAAACAAGCTGTGTACACTGTACAGTATACTGTATTAAACCTCCTAAGAGCTGAGCATGACTGCTGTGTGCATTTTTCATTCCCCATTTTGATTTATAACTACAGTAGTAGCCCCTAAGAAAAAAAAAACAAAAAACTTTTTATTGACAAAATTGTTTTCCTAAAAACTAAGAATATAGAGAGTCTGATTTGTTTTCCATCAAATTGTTAATGTTTCCAGGAGTGTTGACTGTAACATCAGAAATTAGCATGATCAATTCTGATTCCAAGTAATGTCCAGCATCCTCCAATCACTGCCAACCCTGAAATAAAATTATACACTATAAATTCTGAATCGGTGTACTGATTACCATATCTGCCAAACATGTTGAATGGTCCTAACATTTACATTTACATTTATGCATTTGGCAGATGCTTTTATCCAAAGCGACTTACAGTGCACTTATTACAGGGACAATCCCCCCGGAGCAACCTGGAGTTAAGTGTCTTGCTCAAGGACACAATGGTGGTGGCTGTGGGGATCGAACCAGCGACCTTCTGATTAAGAGTTATGTGCCCACTACGCCACCACCACTCCATCACCACAACATCATCTGCAGACTGAAACTGAACTTTTGTCTGGATGCTAGGATTGAAGGAACTTGGCTGCATAGGAAAGCTATAGGAAGCTCCCTTGCTCCCTAATTAGTGAATGACTTAAACTCAAGTGTGCTGTCTGCCTGCACTGGTCTCAGAGCAGTTTGAAATGCATCCCAACCCCATATAAAGTCTCTGATCGCAAAATTTTACAGCTTTTGGATGCATCCATTGATTGTCAATGTGATAATGAACAGTGAATATAGGATAATTAAGGAAAATGAACTTGTGGTCATTGTGTTTAACAGCATGCCGTTTTGCGAAAAATCGATGAAATTAAACAAATGCCATATCGGATGAATCTAGAGATCTCTTCTAACTCTGTGGGGGCGTGGTTGAGCATTTGAGAGAGAGAGAAAGCAGTAAGTGTACACACCTGATGAGAAACCGGCACTAGAAAATTTACTACACCAGGAGAAACCTCCAACGCGACCCGGACACAGCAGCCCCCATGCCTCTGGTCACCCTCATGAAAATGGGGGCAGAAGATGATCCACAGGCATTCCTTGACTTGTTTGAGAGAACTGCAGAGATCTGGAAGTGGCCGCGTGCCCAGTGGGCGGCCAGACTCATTCCACTGCTGTCCGGGGAGGCTCAACTCATGGCACAACATCTCCTGGTGTATGATGATCTGAAGAAGACCAACAAGCAGCGGGTTGGCCACCGCCTTGAACAACACTGGCAACAGTTTCGCTTGATGAAGCTTGATATGCGTGCCCGCATGTTTGCCTTTGCACAACAGCTACGTGATACCCTATGAAAATGGATGCTGGCTGAGGAATTCGTCGATCTGGTGGTGCTGGAGGAGTTTATCTGTCGTCTGCCAAAAGGAACAGCAGAGAGGGTCCAGTGCCATGACCCGGCGTCGCTGGAGGAGGCCATCCAATTGGCTGAGGACCATATGTTGGTGTACCAGAGGGCGGAAGAGCCCTCCCACTCTCTTTCCCCTCACCCCCTCCTCCAACTCTCTCGCTCTTCTCCATCTTACCTTGGCTCCCCAGAAATACGGGAATGCCCCACCGAAACCAGCCCCTGTTCATTGGGTTTTTCCCTGCTGGCGGTGCCCTCTATAACCATTTGTCTCCCCCTGAGGTGGCTGACCCGCTGTCACAGGTGCGGGTGTAACACCTGGGCAGGGCTGCTGGAGTTGCGGGGAACCCAGGCATTTCCAGGACCAATGTCCCGAGATGTGGCTGGGAACATTGGTCTGGGTCCCCAACACTCTGCGGGCTGCCCTCGATCGAGCTGGGGCGTACAGAAAACCGGTGAGTGTCAAAGGGGGGGTACACATCAAGCCTCGGTGGATACTAGCTGTGATCAGACCATTATACACCAGAGTTTGGTTCAAGACGAGGCTTTGGGTACAAGTAAAAGGAAGAGGTGTTTGCATGGGGATATACACAATTATCCTGTAATGTCACTCATCATAAAATTTTGGGGGCAAAAGAATAGAGGCTGCGGTTAGTTCCCGACTAACCCATCCACTTATTTTGGGAACAAATTGGCCAGAATTTAAGCCTCTATTAAAGGGAATATGTGCGGATGGGTCCAGCGAGAACTAGATGTGAGATGTGAGATGTGTGATGTGCGATGCCTTGGCGGGGGAGGCAGTGCCGGGGCGGTCTTCATCAGCTCCACATCAGGATTATGTAAGGTAGGGGGAGGCTTAAGCCCCTCCTGTCCATAGAGGATTTTCCAAAAGGGGACTTGGATGAAAACCTTAGGCATGCCTTTGACCAGGTGAAAGTTATTGATGGTCAACCGCTCCAGCCAAACATCACACTTTCATATCCGTATTTTGCTATTATAATAGAGCTGTTGTATCAAGTGACACAGGATGCTCAGACAAAGGAAGATACAACCCAGTTGTTTGTACCAAAGAGCCGTCGGGAAATGTTATTCCAGGCGGCTTAATATAATCCGATGGCAGGACACTTGAGGCAGGAAAAAACACTGAATGGCCAGGCATTCGATAGGATGTCCGCTGGTGGTGTGCGGCTTGCCGCAAATGTCAATTAGTGAACACACAAGCCACCCCAAAACACCATTACACCCTCTCTACTGCTAAACGATGTTCCTTTTGAGAGAATAGGCATGGACCTCATCGGCCATTAAAACAAACCGCATGCCGGACATCGCTTTGTAATAGTTCTGGAGGCCTATGCAACATGATACCCGGAAGCAGTGCCTCTGAGCAACATTTCAGCATGTAGTGTTGCGGAGGCACTCTTCAGAACTATCTCCCGGGTGGGGATTCTGAAAGAAATCCTCATGGATCAAGGCACTACATTCATGTCACATACACTATGCAAACTATATGAATAGTTTGGTATTAAATTGATTCGCACCAGTGTTTACCACACGCAGACAGATGGGTTGGTGGAACAGTTTAATAAAACCCTGAGAAATATGATTCATAAGTTCAGACACGAGGACGCTAGAAATTGGGACAAGTGGCTCGATCGGTTATTTGTATTTGGTCCCACAAGCCTCCACAGGGTTTTCCCCGTTCGAGCTGCTCTATAGGCATTGGCCACGCGGTGTTCGACATCATGTGAGAAGCTTGGGAGGAGGGACCTTCAAACCGCAAAAATGAAATTCAGTACATTCTTGATCTTAGAGCAAAACTCCACACTTTGGGTCAACTAACACAGGAGAATTTGCTCCAAGCTCAAGAATGCAAAAGCAGACTTTATGACAGGGGCACTCGGCTACAGGAATTTGCACCGGGAGACAAAGTGCTTGTATTACTTCCAACGTCGAGCTCTAAATTACTCGCCAAGTGGCAAGGGCCCTTTAAGGTCACACGGCGAGTGGGAGATTTTACTTATGAGGTAAAATGAACAGATAGAAGTGACACACATCAAATATACCATCTCATCCTCCTGAAATTATATAGGGAGCTGGTCCCTGTGATGTTGGCAATGGTGGTTCCAGAGCGGGTGGAGCTCGGGCTGGAGGTGAACTTAAAAGCCAATCATGTCACCCCAGTCTCTTGTGGGGACCCCCTCTCACTGTCTCAAGTCACAAAGGTTGCCAAGTTTCAAAAATAATTTGCAGACATGTTCTCGCCTCTGCCTGTTCATACAAACCTCATACAGCACCCCATCGAGACTGGGATAGAGGTACACAGCCGACACTACCGACTGTCTGAGTACAAGGAAAAGGCCATTTTGGAAAAATTATATGCAATGCTCAATCCCACAGTGACTGGTCCAGCCCGGTTGTTCTAGTCCTAAGAGCGATGATTCAGTAGGATTCTGTGTGAATTATAGGAAAGTCAATGCGGTGTCTAAATTTGACGCATACCTAATGCCTTGTATTGATGAGTTGCTTGATCAATTGGGCACAGCACACTTTAACTTTACATAGGATTTGACAAAGAGTTCTTGGCAGTTCCCTTAACGCCAATGTCCCATGAAAAAAACGGCCTTCTCCACACGTTTGGCTTACACCAATTCGTGACGCTTTCGTTCCGTTTGTTCGGGGCTCCGGCTGCATTTCAGGGCCTTATGGACCAAGTCCTCATACCGCATTCGGCTTACACCACTGCCTATCTGGATGACATCATTATATACAGTCACAATTGGAGTGGTGGTGGCGGCGTGGTGGACTAAATCACATGACTGTTAATCAGAAGGTGATTCGATCGCTGGTTCGATCCCCACAGCCACCACCATTGTGTCCTTGAGCAAGACACTTAATCCAGGTTGCTCCGGGGGGATTGTTCCTATAATAAGTGCACTGTAAGTCGCTTTGGATAAAAGCGTCTGCCAAATGCATAAATGTAAATGTAATTGGCAGTGGCATTTGCAGCATCTGAGGGCTGTTCTGAGGTTGCTGTGATGGCAAGCCCCAAGAAGTGCGCAATTGGACAGGTTGAAGTACTGTATCTGGGGTTTCACTTGGGTCAGGGGCAGGTGCCTCCCTAAATTGATAAGACCAGATGGCTCCCTGGCCTGAGTCGGGCGGGGGTATGTGAATGTGGGGGCATGGTTGAGCGTTCGTCCAAAGAGAGAGAAAGTGTTAAGGGTACACCTGAGTGCTATAATTTCTTTAATTCCTTTTGTATGAATTATTCTGTGTAAATAAACTCCTGCTTCCTCCTTCCCATATACCAGAAAGTCGTTATAGACTCTAATAGATTTTGATGTAAAAACTTATTGAGGTTTCTTACCAGATGTACTTTTGTTGCTGTTTCTCCCAAAGACAAACTCAGCTGATATTGGCACAGTGTTTGTTTTAACAAAAGACCCAACAAATGTTTTAACCCTTTAATGACAGCACAGATTCTCCTGAACGGTGAAAGATCAGTCTGTTTAAATTAAATACATTTATGCATAGCCTATAGTGAAGGCAAAACGTAATGTACACACATGTGGATGCAGGATCTCAGGAGGTTAAACTGTATTCAGACATGTGACACAGTTTTGGTTGCAACCAGGGTCCCAAAAATGGCCTCATTTAAAATAAATCAGCTCATATATTTGCTTTCACCTCTCGGTGAAGGATAAGTATCTGGATCAGCGCTTATGCTGCTTTGTTCCGCTTTTGGAGCATTTGCTGTTTGATGTGTCTCAAATGCAACAAGAAATGCAAGAAAATGGCAGTGCATAATCAAAGAGAGTTGTCCAACTTTGCAGTCACACCTTAAATTTAGTTGCACCTTCATGACCATAAAATGACCATTTATTAGCCACATGGAGCCCTGTTATTAAGTTCTGTATTGTGTATCGCATGTCAAAATCAACTCACCGGTGCTCTGTAGTTTAGAAGAGAGAGTATTTACAGATGAAGTCAGATCTGACACTGAGCTCTTAACTACACTCAATGAACTGACCACAGACTCTTATTGGAGACAAAAGACAAATACAGCATGTCAACAAGATTACTGTGTTCAGACAGGTAAAATAGCTTTTCTGCATAAGTGTATAGAATTGTATTTAATTGAGAATGATGATTTGTATTATGCATTAACATTCTATAAAACCTGATATATATAGACTTCTATGGATACTTCAGTGATTATTTTGATAAAATATTTAATGTTTCTGTCTTACCGAAGTCACGTTGATTGTTTTGTTGATCAGACTGTAAAGAATTAACAGACGACTTAAAACTGTCCAGCAATCTTTCTGTGTCTGTCAGTTTCTGCTCCTGCTTGCTGACTGTGAAGAAAAAAGTTCGCTTTTTAAAAACGGATCTGTCTGAATCCATAGATGACAAGATTTATGTGCACAATAAATGTAAGAAACCTTTATGTTTGATTGCTAAAGACAATAGCAGAAATGCAGTCTGAGTGAAAAGATGAAACACACCTGCATCGTTCAGTTTGGACGTCAGTGCTGATACTGAATTACTCAAATTGACCATCAAACTCTTCACGTCAGTGTACGACACATCCTGTTGACACTCTTGGGATTTGGAATAAAATACACCAATGAATAACACTCACTTAGAATGATTTGTATTAAAGTAAACAGGGACAATTCTGCTTCTGATGAATTTAACGATATAAAACTGGGATGTTTGATGGTAAAATCTGTTCCTACCTGCGATGTGAGATTCAGATCTGATTGTCATATTGGAATTATGATTGATCATCCAACTTTCCAGCGTGGAAAACTTTCTTTCTAGATTGGAAACTTGAAAACACAAATAATCAAGCAAAAACACTATTACGTTTCCCAGCATTGTGGAGTGTTAATCAGAATCAGATTTATTGCAAAGTATGCTTACATATACAAGGAATTTGTCTTGGTGACAGAAGCTTCCAGAGCACAAACAATACAACAAGACAGATATAATTTGAAAAAATGACTAAAAATAAAAAGCGAATAGAAAATATAAGTATATTTAAGCAATAACACGAGCAAGAGTGCGATATGGCCCTACATCAGCACTGCTGTGATTCGACCGCAGGACGAGTGCTGGGGTTAATCACAGCAGTGCTGATTTAAGGCCATATAGCATGATTGCGAGTGTGATATTGTTTATATACAACAGTTCGATGAACAAGTACATTTTTTAAATTAGGAAAAACTGGTCAAGGATGGTCATAAAAAACGCATTTGTGCATGGAAATACTTTATTACACAACGGATCAGAATCTACCGTTGCTGGTTCAAACCAAAAGATATGTTCAAGCCTTGGTGTCACGATTCCCTTGTTGTCTGCCCCGTGTTTCACTAGTCATTGTCACAAACTACACTTCCCATAGTTCCCTGCCCTCATCACTGCCAGCACTCAGTCATTGTTCTCACCTGTATGTCGTTTAGTCCTCATTACCCCTGTACATTTAAACCCTGTTGTTTCTCCATTCCTGGTCGATCGTTGTTTGTGGATGTCCGATGTAGATGCTTTGCCCTATTCTCCCTGTTCATGTTCCCTTGGTGTTTTCATGTTTTGGTTTCATTTTTCCACTTGTGGTTGTTTCCTTTGTTCCTGTCTTAGGAACACTAATGCACACAACTGGTAATCTGGTAATCAGAAGGTTGGTGGTTCTAATCCCACAGCCACCACCATTGTGTCCTTGAGCAAGGCACTTAACTCCAGGTTGCTCCGGGGGGATTGTCCCTGTAATAATTGCACTGCAAGTCGCTTTGGATAAAAGCATCTGCCAAATGCATAAATGTAAATGTCTTGTTTATTTTCATTTTGTTCAATAAAGAACCCGCATGTAGATCCCCACCTGCCTCACCTACTTACGTAACAGAACGATCGACCATAATGGATCTAGCGGTTCAGCAGGCAAACTATAGACTTCTCTGCCTCAAGCAAGAGGACCGTCCTGTGGAGGACCACATCCGCGATTTCCTCGAGCTGGCAAGTGTCGCGGACTTCCCAGAGTCCTCCCTGGTGGCTTTCTTCAGGGTCAACCTTAACAGTTCACTCAAGGAGCGGTTGCCACCGGCGACGCACAGCTGGACTCTCCTTGAATTCGTGGAGGAGACTCTGCTGACCTGCGGCTCGCCGTTCACTGTGGGCGTTGTTAAGGAGGACCCTGCCTCTCCTCCCACAGTGGTGACCCTCCAGTCATCCATGGCTCATCCTTTCACGCCTGCCCCACCTGTCAGAGAGCCAATCCCCACGCCTGCCTTGGTCAACGAGCCAGCGCTGCCAACTTCGTCCGCGTGGAGGAGGAGGAGAAGAAAGGCTTCCACTCCCCAGCTCACGCCTGCCACGGTCAGCGAGCCTGAGCCAACGCCTGCCACGGTCTGCGAGCCAGAGCCCGCGCCTGCCATGGTCTGCGAGCCTGAGCCAACGCCTGCCACGGTCTGCGAGCCTGAGCCAACGCCTGCCACGGTCTGCGAGCCAGAGCCCGCGCCTGCCATGGTCTGCGAGCCTGAGCCAACGCCTGCCACGGTCTGCGAGCCAGAGCCCGCGCCTGCCATGGTCTGCGAGCCTGAGCCAACGCCTGCCACGGTCTGCGAGCCAGAGCCCGCGCCTGCCATGGTCTGCGAGCCTGAGCCAACGCCTGCCACGGTCTGCGAGCCTGAGCCAACGCCTGCCACGGTCTGCGAGCCAGAGCCCGCGCCTGCCATGGTCTGCGAGTCTGCGCCTGCCACGGTCTGCGAGCCAGAGCCAACGCCTGCCACGGTCTGCGAGCCAGAGCCAACGCCTGCCACGGTCTGCGAGGCAGAGCCAACGCCTTCCACGGTCAGCGAGCCTGAGCCCACGCCAGCCACGGTCAGCGATCCAGCATTGCCAGTCTCGTCCGCCCAGAGGAGGAGGAGAAAAGGAAAGGCTAAAGCTCTCCAGCCTCCGCCTACCAAGGCTCCGTCCCCAGAACCTCCCGTGGCTCTGCCCTCTGTGTCCAACAAACAGGCAGCAGAGTTAGAAAAGTCCTTGTTTGTATGGGTGAGATGATGTAGTTCATCCGTTTTGTTAGGAAGAGAGCGGAGATTTGCTCGATGAATACTCGGCAGCGCTGTTCGAATGCCACACTGTCTGAGCTTGGGAAGCGCTTTTAACTGTAGAATTTTGTATTCTAGAAGTGAAAGGCAAATTTCATGACTGTCTAGTTATATTTTGAAAATGGGGTGACAGAACCTTTATTTGTTGCTTTTTTTTATGTCTTTATGAACACAAACATCTACTGTTATTTCTATCAGAAATAATGTTATATTTTGCATTTTGAATATTGTAGACTTTGGGAAGAAATGTGTGCTCATTCACATAAATGTGATTTTATAGGCTAAATATGCGACCATTCTTACGTCCAAAAATTTCACAAACTGCGTTAAAATGCCGGTGTCCAAGCGTTCATTCAATTTACTTGCATATTCTAACATAACACACACTGTTATTAAAAAAAAAAAGTGTTTACTCATTCTAAATGTTGCAGTAGACTGCCGGTGTGATGGCTCACTTTCTACATCTTAAGCCAGCATGTCCAATTATGAGTATAGTGTTCAATTATTTAAAAAAGATATATATATATATTATAATAATTATTATATATATATATATAAAATAAAAAAGCTGAAATTTTACCAAGATATTATATTAATATTGTAAAGGTTGTAGAAGGCTGCTACTAGATATTATTTACTCTGGGTAAGATTTTTCCAGGATGTGGAATTATACACGTACAGTATTATATTTAGTTATAATAAATAATAATAACAACAACAAAACAACAAGTTAGTTGAATAATTGAATACTGTATTCATATAATTAGATATACATGGAAAATATATTCATTGACAGCAACCGTAACATTTATTAAAAATGTTTTTTTAATTTATATATATATATAGATCAGTGGTTAGAACATGCAAACATGAATGCTTGGAAGCCACCAATGTTTAATGCAGTTTGTGGATTTAAGATGGTCCCTTACACAATTCTTCAATTCTTCAAAGTTTATATGATCTTAGTTTAGAGACTAAACTCTGTATATAATAATGTAAAAATCATTGTGTTTTATGACAAAATTATCTGAAAATATTGCTTTACTGTTGTGTTTAATCCATGGTTGACTTACAAAGGACAAAAATCATAACCGTGAGAAAAACCACGCAGACTGTTCCTAGAAACATGAAGATGCCCGTTTTCTTGTCACATGGACGACCTGCTGAAAAAAGTTGTTTTGTTAATGGTGTATAATAATATTCAATAACAGTTCATTAACAAACATTGCATAGCTCTTACATAGCTTATAACATATGAGTAGTTCATGGACAGTCCAAACGTAAAATTAAAATAAATGAATCAACATTTCATTAAAAAGTAGTGCAAATATGTTAGCTTGACAAATCTTTACAGAATGGTAATTTCCTTCATGAACTAAAAACAAAGTTAGTTTCATTCTTTAAATTTGTTTAAAACTTAATATTTCTTAATATTTTATATCTAGCAAACCTTTCCGAAACATTGTCTTTCGTTCGCATTCCATCTCCATTGTCATTATATCTTCAGAACTTTCCATTTTTTGAAATGCCAACATGGACAATGCCTTGCTTCTCAGCAAGGATGCAAAATAACACCACCCTTAAATAATAACCACCCCTTATGTAATAACTTCCCTTTAATAACATTAGTATTGGAAACTTAATATACAGTATTTTCAGTTCCATATTCCAAAGAATATGCAATGCATCCTAAATATACTTTGCACTTTTGTTGCTTTGGAGAGCATTCCCAATTATCAGTATGAGCCAGTTATAAAATTACCCCACTGGTATTACGGTTGTTGAAATAAATTAACACTGTATGTTCCAAATCTAAATTCTGATTGGATAAGCTGTGTTTGGAGCCTTTGTAATAGGACTATAAATGCACTCCTGTGGTTGCACAATCTATAATAATGCACAAAGTCTCTTCTCTGTTTGACAACCATAAACAGGATAGGATAAATATATTATTATCAGAAGAATTGTTCATTCAGATAATTATCAATGATAATTCAAAGATACTGTGGCCTAGCAATGGGGGCATAACCCCCCATTGAGTCAAACCTGTACATTTAAATTCACAAAATCTATTTAAATGGACAAACCAAATGAGCAAGCACTTTTGCAAATCACTAGATATAAAATGTCAGCAAAATGTTTTTACAGGAACAGTCCCTCTTGAGTAACCTGAGGTCTTACTCAAGGCCACATTGACGAGTTTACAAATTGTAGTTTGTTATATTAGGAGTTATTTAGAAGAGGAACTATATCATAAGATGCACTCGTAAAGAAATAGTGTTGTGTTACACAACACTATTGGCTCAGCGGTTAAGGCTCTGGGTTACTGACCAAGGGTTCAAGCCCCGACACCACTGTTGGGCCCTTGAGCAAGGCCCTTGAACCTATCTGCTCCAGGAGCGCCGTATCATGGCTGACCCTGCACTCTGACCCCAGCTTAGCTGGGATATGTGAAAATAAATAATTTCACCATGTATATGCAGAAATGTGTGTATAATGTGTGACAATTGATCAATTTATTTATTTAATTTATTTTTAAGTATTTCCTGGTTTGGTGTAAGGATGCAACATGATCACATGGGAAGTTGGCTTGTTGCTTCCGAGAGTTGCAGTACCCTCGGATCGGCTACATTATGCGGACTCATTGAGAAGCGCCATCTACTATCAGCCATTTTTGCATCGGCTTTAGTGTTAGGAACTTTCCCCTGTGGCTCAGCTGGAAGTGTGTTGCGTCAGCAGCATTTGCGAAATGTCAGAATAATAGTAGAGAGTATTATTTATTTCAGCTTTTATTTCTTTCATCACATTCCCAGTGGGTCAGAAGTTTACAGACACTTTGTTAGTATTTGGTATCATTGCTTTTAAATGGTTTAACTTGGGGCAAATGTTTTGGGGAGCCTTCCACAAGCTTCTCACAATAAGTTGCTGGAATTTTTTACCATTCCTCCAGACAGAACTGCTGTAACAGTCAGGTGTGTGGGTCTCCTCGCTCGCACAGGCTTTTTCAGTTCTGCCCACATCGGATTGAGGTCAGGGCTTTGTGTTGGCCACTCCAATACCTTGACTTTGTTGTCCTTAAGCCATTTTGCCACAATTTGAGGTGTGCTTGGGTCATTGTCTATTTGGAAGACCCATTTGTGACCGAGCTTTAACATCCTGGCTGAAGTCTTGAGGTGTTGCTCCAATATATCCACATAATTTTCCTTCCTCATGATGCCATCTATTTTGTGAAGTGCACCAGTCCCTCCTGCAGCAAAGCACCCCACAACATGATGATGCCACCCCAATGCTTCACGGTTGGGATGGTGTTCTTCAGCTGGCAAGCCTCACCATTTTTCCTCCAAACTTAACGATGGTCATTATGAACAAAGTTGTATTTTTGTTTCATCAGACCAGAGGACATTTCTCCAGAAATATTTTTGTCACCATGTGCACTTGCAAACTGTAGTCTGGCTTTTTTATGGTGATTTTGGAGCAGCAGCTTCTTCCTTGCTGAGCAGACTTTCAGGTTATGTCGATAGGACTCGTTTTACTGTGGATCTAGATACTTGTCTACCTGTTTCCTCCAGCAGCTTCACAAGGTCCTTTGCTGTTGTTCTGGGATTGATTAGCAGTTTCCGCTCTAAACTATGTTCATCTCTAGGAGACAGAATGCATCTCCTTCCTGAGCGATATGATGGCTGTGTGGACCCATACTTGCTTTCTATTGTTCGTACAGATGAACGTGTTACCTTCAGGCATTTGGAAATTGCACTCAAGGATGAACCAGAATTGTGGAGGTCCACTACTTTTTTTTTTAGGTCTTGTCTGATTTCTTTTGATTTTCCTATGATGAAAAAGCAAAGAGGCACTGAATTTGAAGATAGGCCTTAAATACATCCAAAGGTACACCTCCAATTTTGTACACCTCATATCAGATGCTAATTGGCTAATTGTCCAAAGGTTTGGCATAATTTTCTGGAACTTTCCAAGCTGCTTAAAGGCACAGTTAACTTAGTTTATGTAAACTTCTGATACACTGGAATTGTGATTATAGTCAATTAAAAGGGAAACAATTTGTCTGTAAAACAGTTGTTGGAAAAATTACTTGTCATGCACAAAGTAGACTTGCCAAAACTATAGTTTGCTAATATATTACATCTGTGGAGTGGTTAAAAATGAGTTTTAATGACTTCAACCTAAATGTATATAAATGTCTGACTTAAACTGTATCTGCATCCTGCAACCACTATATGTCTCAGCAGAACAATAATGTGTGTTTTCCAATCTGGCTTGAGTAAACACACTACTTATAACCCAACTGTAGTCGACAACTACAGTCCGGTCTATCTCCTATGTTCCGGTCTAAAACTCTTGAGAGGGTTGTATTCATCCAGTTGTCTGCATTTCTCCCACAGAACCTACTCATCAGACATAAGTATGGCTTCAAAAATGGGCACTCAACAGAGACTGGCCTCTTATCAGTAGCTGAAACCCTGCAACTGGTGAGAGATAACTGCAAATCATCCATCCTCATCCTCCTTGACTTGTCTGCTGCCTTCGACACAGTGAACCACAAGATTTTCCTGTCCACCCAATCTGACCTGGGCATCACAGGAACTGTTCTTGGATGGTAATAGTAATTTCTCACTGGTAGATTGTTCACGGTCTCCTGGAGAGGAGAGGTGTGCAAGACAAACCAGCTGACCACTGGGGTTCCTCAAGGATCAATGCTTGGACCCCTCCTCTTCTCGATATACACATCACTCAGACCGGTCTTTGAGGCACATGGATTTTCCTACCACTGCTACACAGATGATATGCAGCCCTACCTCTCTTTCCAGCCCGATGACCCTACTGTCTCTGCTCCTATCTCTGCCTGTCTCTCGGACATTTCGGCCTGGATGATGGAACGACACCTTCAAATATAAAGCGCTATATAAATAAATGTGATGTGACTTGACATGTAGATATTACATGGTAAATGACCTACTATGCTAAACAATCGTTTTGGAGCAATTTAGAAAGAACATACACTGCATAACTTTTTGTAATAATATGTTTGATATTATGCATATAGGACTAGGTAATCTTTTTAACTATGGGGTACATATTCTATTATTACAGGATACATGGAGGTTTTTGCTATATGATTTTATTTTGAAATTTGTGTTACACCAAATAACTTGTTCTGCTATTCTGTTTGAATGGCATTGCAGTTTATCAAGATGCAATGCAGTGGAAAACAAGATTCTCTTTCCAGCTATTCCCAGGAAATAAAATACAAATATAACATGATGGTATGGAGTGGTCTAAGCCTTTAAACTGGTCATCTGGTAATCAGAAGGACGCTGGTTCGAGCCCCACAGCCACCACCATTGTGTCCTTGAGCAAGGCACTTAACTCCAGGTTGCTCCGGGGGGGATTGTCCCTGTAATAAGTGCTCTGTAAGTCGCTTTGGATAAAAGCGTCTGCTAAATGCATAAATGTACACCACTTGCATCTTACTGCATATATACAGTAGCCTATAATTAATATGTTGATTTGATAGCAAAGTGCATCTGACTTCGTTTGGTCTTCCATGTTTCAAGGCAAGAAAAACTAATTTAATTACTGGCAAATACATCCCCTTGTTTCACAGTTACAGAGCAAGTACAACATCTGCGGGCTGAAATTTAAAGTGGTACTTGCTACCACTTTATTCCCCAAACTTTGAATTCCCGTTCCCTTATACCTAGACACAAGTAATTTATAGGTACACCATTATTACAAAAAGCTCACTGTAAATTCTGTGTACTTGCACTGTAAATTGCGGGCTGTAATCTAAAGCATTACCCAATATCCCTATAAAAACAGTGTACAAACCTGATAGAACTTTGAAAGACACGTGTAGGTCAGCACCTCACTGAAATTCAACATAACATAAAATTGGAGCCGTTTTACAATTCCTGATGTATTTTTAGTACAATCGCTTCTCTCGGATATTGGCAGAACACAAGAGGATATCAGCAACTTTTTGACATACTAAAAAAAGATACAATTCTGTGGGTTATCGCTGCTGTTTGGGGGTGTGCACACGCACGCAAGAGCCAGCTCTTTGACAGTGAAAATAGGCACTTTTCATTAGTTGCATTAATTTGCGTTAACCACGATGCAAATTTTACATCGAATATCATTCCTATATCAGATAAAAAGTGTATTTCCTCTGACTGAAACTCGCATTCTGTACAAAGCGGTGACAGTCTGCATCAGCGTGATGTGACGCTCCTGTTCTGCCTGCTCTGTAAGGGACTCGAACCGGAGTCTCCGGCATGGGAGTCGGGTGCGCTAACATGGAGGCTAAAGGCTACAGCCTCTAGCATCAGTCACTAGTGAATCTCTTGAGGTCAGGAGAGTGAGATTTATACACATTGCACAGCTATCTATCAGCTGGCCAACATTACACTCACCCCCCTAAACCTCACTCCCATCCGGGTCACGGCACCATTGTGACGCTCATGTTCTACCCACTCCATACGTTACGTGAACCGGTGTCTCCGGAATGGGTGCACTAACAAGGAGGCTAAATGCTACAGCCTCTAGCGTCAGTCGCTAGTGCACCTCTTGAAGTCAGGAGAATGAGGTTTATACACATTGCACAGCTATCTACCAGCTGGCCAACGTTACAGTAACATAGCACTTGAAAATATGCTACGGTTGACATTTTTACAGGAATATAATTTTAACTGGTAAATGGATGCGCTAAATCCCAGAGCAGCGCACAATCATTCTGACCAATAAGGGGAGAGTTTGCTTACATGTGATTTTTGACAGTTTTGGTCCATTTTGAAATGTTAACTTGTGAAAGCAAACCTTAGACTAAAAGCCCACAGACTGTTCACTGACTGAAATTGCCCATTTTAAATTGATTGGCTGCCGCTATGCAACATGGTAGTTGGGGTGCAAAGGTTTTTTTAATCAGTCTGCCTGGAAACAAAATTATGGTTTCAAGCACCAGCATGATACAACAAGTGCTTTGATAAAGTACTAATCTCTGGATTTGCCTAAATTTGGCAGGTTTGTGGCATCAAATCTTAAGAGATATGAGTTTTGTAGAAGGCACTCAGCACTAGATATCTTGGAGAAGAACTGTAAGCTCCATCTAGTTTTCAAAGTCCAATCTAGAAAAAAATATTGGTATCGATTACTTTTTAATTTACTACACAGAACCAATGTGAGAATAAAAGGACATCAATGACATTAAACATGGTGTGACGCATTTTAAAGAGTGGATGAGATTTGAGAGCTACTTAGGCTAACTTTAACTTTGGTCGGTTTCTCACAAAATATCGTATGAGCAAACAAATCATACAGACTACTTTTAAAGTGCTAATTTCATTATTTTCTGTATTTATCGATAGCATGCAATAGATACTGTTGACGCAGATAAAGTTGTAATTAACTTCAGATGAAACTACACTGTACATTTAATATTACCAAGTTACTTAGCTGGGGGAGTGAGATTAAAAAACTTAATTTGCACTTTTGAGATTAACTATTGCATCAAAAAAGGACAATTTGGAATTTTGAACTTCACAGATTTAACTGAATACTTAGTTAAGTGTATTAACAAACATTTCATCTCTACATTGTTACTTTGAAACTGAATGGAATGCTGGCGTTGTTTACTTTCAGTATAAGTCCATTACAGTAAACATGCTTTTTCCTTAAAATCGTCTGGAACATTAATATTAGGGGGAAATAAAGTATAGAATATTTTTTTTATTTGTTACCCAACACATTACACAAATGGTATTCAAATTAGTTTTATTGGCAGAAAAACAAGGAAATAGCACAAGCTCACACTATGACCGACATTGATGATCAACACGAGACATGCGTTCACTTCAGGTGCAGCGCTACTCTGTGACATGTGAGTGAACAGTAAGGGACAGTGCTGAGCAGTTTCTGGAATTAATGCACAAACAAGACTAAATAAGTACTGAAATAATCGTAAAAAACAAAAACACATTTAAAAATAGAGAGAATAAAAATGGAGTTCTAAAAGAAGTCCACATCATCCGGTGCGTCTAAATCACGATATTCAATGATATTGCGAGGATCCCCACGCATCATCCTGAAAAAGACAGACAGAAGGAATTATGGCCGTTACCATCATAAAACAGCTTATAATACAATAATACTTTTCTCACCTGATTGTAAACTGTAAAGGCCTTTGCGTAACAAATGTGATCAAAATAATACATTCCGAACAAGTCATTCACACTTGAGTAAACACACACGCCGTCAAAGCACGGCTTTTTTTAATACAATAAGTGTAATTTTTTTCCCAGTGAAGAAATGCCCTGCCCAATAAAATATAAGTTGTAGATCACGTTTAAGTCATTGCAGTTCCCAGAACCAGAGCAACTGGCGGCACTGAAGCTGCTTGTGAATCACTCCGAGCAAATAACCGCGATCAGACGGTTATTTAATAACTGTAACAAGCCTAAATTACGCAGTGATTTAAAACAAATGCACTTAACAAGTATATACACCGCATGCGTGACAAATTGCATATAATAATTCTTGTTCCAAATGATAACGTTTTAAACATTAATAGTATTGTTTACACTTAATACTTTCTAATCACCCCTCAGACTGTGTATACATGACAATAGTGTCATTCAACTTGTCCAGCAGGTGAACTGAAATAGTTTGTGAAGTGTCTTGAATGTTTTCTTTCTCGTTGAGCAAATCAACAAAACACTCGTTAATGCTGCTGCAGCTTGTAGAAAAATCGTGTTTTTTTATTTTCAGTCTACTTGGTAGAGAATCGATTGCTTTTCTTGTTTGTTTTGCAAAGTTGTCAAGTGTTTTTTCTTGTCACACGGTGATGGGCAGAGGGCGGACCAGCTCAAAGGTGCGTTGAGCCACCTACTGTACCGGGGTAAAATTGCTTGTCAATTAGCGGCATCTATGGTAAAGGCGCGAATGTGCTAACATTGAACATTTGCGTCACTTTCTATGGAAGGGATCACTCGTCGGTGGTTCGTCTCTCATAATCATGTCGTCTTTGGTGTGCAAAGGCCTTAAAGCTGTGGTGGCTCACAAAAGCCATCAAATACAACATTAAACACGATTGACTTACCGGTTGTTTCTAGGTTTCCCAGGGTAACTGCCTTGTCCACGGAAGTTGTCATAGTTACCTCTGCCGCCTCCACCATACTGGTTTGGGGGGTAAGGAGGTCCACCTGTTAAATGGATGAAGAAACATCTGAATATGTTATACCATTGCTTATCAGACCCTAACTAAGTGATTCATAATAAATGATGCATTGCAATGCTTTCTCAAGCGATTTCTATTCTTTTAGAATGGTTTTGCAATTGTATCAAGACTCCCTGAATCAAAATGAAATCATGAGGTGCTGAAAGACTTCCACCCCTACTAACAATCATTTCACACTTTGTCTCTCATTAAATACACACCTCCGTAGCCCATAACTGGAGGTCTGGGCTGGCCAAAACCCATCAGACCCTGGGGACCCTGAGGAGGGAAAGGAAGACCTGCAGGTGAAAGCAATCCTAAAGAGACAAAGAGAGAGAGAGTCAGGGTTGAAAATACAAATGAAAGGAACTACAAAAGTCATGGTGACTGTTTGGAGCATGTTTCTGTCAACAGTGCTGCACTTCGGACAACACGATGATTGACAGGTGTTTTACCCTGGCCAGGACCTGGAGGTGGTGGAGGCTTCATCTCTGGGATGGAGGGTCTTTTTGCATCCATCAGAAAGTTGTTGAAGAACACCACTTCTTTCTTCACTTCCTCAATCTTATCACCGTGTTTGTTAAGGATGTGCTTCCTAACAAACTCTGGGCCCTACAAAGAAAAGATAAAAATGAACAATACAAATGATAATGAGTGCACGTTGAGACTGTCAAAAGATGTAATTTTAAAGATAATCTTCAGCCCGCAAGGTTATTTTTCAGCAAACTAGTTCGAGTAGCTTTCAAAAGATGATGATTTGCAACAACACTAACCTTAAACTTCTTGCCACTGAGTGGACAGAGCCATTTGTCCTTGCCAAGCTCCTGTGTGTTAGCCAACACAAACTTTTCCACTTCCTGCTCTGGGTCTTTGCGGCCCATCTTCCCCGCTTCATCTTCAGACAGTGATTCCTTCACACTGAACAGTGGTCCTAGCTTGTCTTCAAATGTCTTTTGCCAGTCCACCACTAGAAGAGGAAAATCCAGGGTCAGAAAAATGCATAAAGTCAAACAAATCCAGGGGATTACGTAGAGAAAATGTTTATATTTCTATTCTAAAATATGCAGTCAACCGACAAGTTAAAACTGTGACACCATCAAGACATTTCAGTTTGAGGCCCGCATCTCCCAGAGCAAACTGAGCAATGCATTGAAAGTAGACTTTTCAGTGTTGAAAGTAGCGTTTACCCTCTCTGTGAGTAATACGGTTGGGGGGAATGGGTCCGCGCACATGGATGATCCCACAACGGTTTGGCATCTCGTCTTCACTCGGGTACTCACAGGTGTTGTAGTAATCAATAGAGTGAACGATACGAAGATAGAACAGAAGACGATCCAACACCTGGAAGAGGATCAACACAACACACATTACTCTTCGGTGGTGGGCTGTCATGCGTCACAATGCTATTCACATTTCTAAGTTGAAACCACATTTATAAGTGTAACCATCTGATCAATATCTGAAAGTCACATTTAAACAGAATTAATCTCATCCAGTTTAAGTGACAATACACAAAATATATCACATATCACCCAAAATCAAAAGAACATTTTAAATAATTCTCATTCCCATAATGTGTCTAGTTTTAGTCCCATTATTCTCAGATTCTCATTGCTGTAATATGTTTTTCAGTATAACAATGTTCCTGTAATACAATGCTTGATATTTAAATCAGCATGTATTAAAGACAACAAATAGTATTAAGAATTTTTTCCCCTTGCAATACAGTAATGAGAATGAGATTTTCCATGCATTACGGTATTGAGAATTTAGGGGGAAAATGTGCTTAATTTTCATTGAAACGTCATTAAGCAATGGTTGTTAAACCTAAAACAGGCAATGTGCACCACAAGAAACATACCCTTTCATTTCTTATAGGGGGTATTGGAAAGGGTCTCTCACACAATCTTATCATTTATCATAGTTGGGTCTGTTTTAAGTGTGTGGGTCACATGACTCGTTTAAAATTTTCTGTGATCGTTAAGTCATACTGACCTTAAACCAACATGTTCACCCATGGTGCAGGACATGCTGACTTTGTGATAATTGTATATTAATTTTACTTTTCTTCAGTAAAAAAACTAAAACTATAAAATTGCTAATATTAATTGTGAACATGGTTTTACAATGCAGAAGAAAATTAAGTCACATTTTGAAGTGCGCGTATCCCCAGAGATATGTTGCCAGATTAAGGGAAGAAAAAGGGTTAATCCACAATATTACACCTGTCATTCATGGAACCTTAAAGCTAAACTCAGTTTAGTTGTAGTAGTAATCTTTATATAGTAATAGTTATATGCAATCTGGATTATGATACAAGGTTATCCAACTCAAATGCATGTGACTTTTGTACATTAATAGGGGAACGTATCCTGCAAGACAACTCATAAAAACAAAAATATATCCAATTTCTATGGATGTGTTAAACTTAAGTCCAAATTATATAAAAAGTGATATTAAATGATTATTAAGGTTAAAAAGGCACTCTAAACGAAACAATTTATCATTCAAATTGTTGTTTTATTTTAAAATTATTGATGTCTTAATTGTTAATTATTATGGTACACTTCACAATAGGGTTCCATTAGTTAACACTGTTAATGCATTAGGTTTGCAGAGTTTATTAATCATTGATAATGTTAGTTTATAAAACACAATTGTTAATCGTTAGTTCATAGTGCATTAACTTGTTAACATATACATCTACCTATATTACTATGTTAAAATGATCATGAATTAAGATAAATAAATGCTGTAAAATATTGTTCATCATCATAACTAATGTTAACAAAATGGAACTTTATTGTAAAGTGTTACAATTTGAATTATTATATTGTCGTTTATAATTTACATTTATATAAATGCAAGTTCCATACATTGAGGTGAAATGTACCAGACCATGTTCTTGAACGGTTTCATTTAAATTATAGTAATGCTTTATTTTAGGGATTATAAATTAAACAGTAACTCATGTCAAATAATTACACTTGTAAGTGGCTAGTTATGGACTGGTTTGGCATTAAAGTATTCATCAAGCTTTTATTGTCTGATTTCTTATTTTTGCTTTATAGCCCCTTTACATTAGCTTTTGTCATAATGAATTAGCTAAAAATAAAATATCAGTAGCTAGAACGAAGCAAATGACATCGATTATAGGTTTGCAGTACTCCAACTGAACGTGCGGCTTAGAAGTATAAAATACATATAGAATGCGTACAGCATTTCAACGAAGCAGGAAGGTTAGGGTGGTAGGGTTTAGGGTGTCTGTGGGACTCTAAATAAATGCAATAAACATGTTCATGCCCCTAAGCTATATGGTAGTATTTTTATTAGATGTGCAAATAGCATCAAACACTATTTGCACTTTGTGCAAAGATGCTTTGTGTTGCTATTTATACTAAGCAACAAACGTCTCTGCCTTCTACACTGTCTGGCCAAAAAAGTTGCATACTCCATTTCATTGGACTGCCTTTAGTTTTGATTATGTCGCACACATTCATCATGGCATTGTTTCGACAACCTTATGCAACGTCACAACATTTATTTCTGCCCAGAGTTGCATTCATTTTTGTCCGAGAGCTTGTATTGATGACGGGAGATTCGAACCTCTCTGTAAAGTCTTCTCCAGCACATCCCAAAGACTTTCAATGAGGTTAAGGTCAGGACTCTGTGGAGGCAAATTCATGTGTGAAAATGATTCCTCATGCTCCCTGAAACACGCTTTCACAATTTGAGCCTGATGAATCTTGGCATTGTCGTCCTGGAAAATGTCTGTGCTGTCATGGAAGAAAAAAATCCATTGATGGGATAACCTGGTCATTCAGTACATTCAGATAGTCAGCTGACTTCTGAGCCTCGACCTGACCAACTGAAACAACCCCAGATCATAACACTGCCTCCAGAGGCTTGTACAGTGGGCCCTATGCATGATCGTGCATCGCTTCAAGTGTTTGCCTTCTTACCCTGATGCACCCATCGCTTTGGAATAGGGTAAATATGGACTCAGACCACATGATCTTTTTCCATCGCTCCACAGTCCAATTTTTATGCTCCCTAGCACTGAAGTCATTTTTCCCCCGATTAGCCTCACTAACAAGTGGCTTTCTTGTGGCCACACAGCCGTTGTAACAATCCTGATCCAATCACAGAATCTTTTGTATCTGCTTATTTAAAATCAAAACAGCTACCTTTTTTTAGCCAGGCAGAGTATGTTTTTTATACTTACAAGATGCAGTCACACAGTGTAATGAGAACCTATAAAGCATGCATTTTGCACCTTACTAGCTAGTGGTATCTTTCGTTTTACCTAATAAGTTAATTGCTAGAGGTAGTAAGAGAAGCATGATAGTATGGGATTCTGCAATTAGCCATATTCTCACCTTGACCAGTTTTTCATCTCTCTCCACTGTGATCTCAGTAGGGTTTCCATCTTTGTTTCCATCCTCACAATCTGCTGCGCCTGCACTTCCCAGAAGCTCCTCTTCCTCTGCACTCACTTCCTCTATGAGGTAATCAGTGATGTTCTTCAGAATGGGGTTCTGAGCAGGAAGATGCTGAAAGTGAAGAGAGAAACTTAGTTCACTCAAGTTGATTTAAGATTGCATCAGTTTGTGAATTTGCAGGTGAGAATACCTCCATAGTGGGCGGCTCTTCCCGTGGTTCGTGGCTCCAGAGTTTCTCCCTATCGTCCAGTGCGTGGATCAGTTTAGCGGCCATCTTGATGTCATTACGAAGCACCTGCTTGTGCTGAGTGATTCCGTTTACATTTCGAACACGCCGTGCCAAGTCTCGATTGACTCCGGGAGCCAACTCACAGTCCCGCAGCTGACGAAAGAGACACAGGACAAGAGAATGAGGTTTAAATAGAGTCCTTTTCATAGTTCAGTTTTAGACTGATGGTTCTTGGGACTCACTCGGATGTTCTGCAGGTTCCAGCAGATCTCTTTGATATTCACCCCTCTGTCAAAGGTCACCCAGCAACGCCTGAAAAACCTGAGGCACAAAATTGAGAATTTCTTTTATTTTGGCTGTTTCTATCCACATCATGGATCAAAATACTTGGATGTCATACCACAGGAAACCACACTTCTGGGTTCTTTCGATGGCCACTAAGCAGATTTCAATGGTGGAAACAGGCAGCGCTGCAGTTTTAATCATCTTTTAAGCATTGTAGCGTGTAATAATGTCTGTTTATGTTAATAAAAGTTATTATAAAAGGAATATATATGGTTTACAGAGGAATTTGTGTGGGTTCTTTTATGAAACATCTGCAACAATTTAAAGTTGGTTTAATGAGCCTGTATGATTGACTCGGACATGTAACAGATGGATGAATACACATATCACACTTCTAAAGCCTAAGAAATTAGGTACTTTTAAAACTACCATCAGACATACAATGTGTCTTAACTGCTTAAATAATTTTACTTCAATGTGATAACATTCTATATCAAAACTTAAACAATATGATTTACTCCCTTCAAAATAAATGCAAAGACAATTATAGCAGAATACAACTTTTATTCACTTATCCCTTCACAAACAGCAGTCCATGTGCAGCGGTGAAGACCTGAACAGTTAAGTCCTGTTCCTCCCATTATATAGTATATGGTGGTCTTGATTCTATAAGATCATCGATAGATCATATTTGACCAATTGACTTCATATCGGTCACAGCGACAGCACTTTGGAAATTAAAAACAGCCGTTTGCGATCGGCGTTTGCACGATTACGATTACTCCACCAACGGCTACTGCGGGCCAATGGTGTCTAATACAGCAGATGCAATAACAATAATGGTGACCCGTGAAATATAATTTATGTAAAATCCTGAGTTTTCCTGGTGCAACGATCTGGTGGAAATTTAAAGAAGCCCTAATTTCCAATAATATGTGGGAAAAGGAGTGTTTCAACCCAAGAAACAGCACTTTTTGGCCAGTTTCAGCGAAATTTGAGCAAAGCACCCATAGACAGCAGTTCTTTTCTGGGCAACCAAAAGAACCCGGAAGTGGCGGAGCGTTTGTTTTTAAAGAGTAACTTCATCTATAATGAAGGGAGGGCAGGAAGTAATGGTAAGAAGACTTTTAAGTGTGAGAGAGTTAAGACCAGAGATGTTTTAGTAGTTTTGAAAGGTCGAAAGAATTTATGCCACGGCCCTACTGAAATTTAAATCTGTTAGGTATTTTCATTCATTTTTCATTATTCATCAAATTGTAGCTTTTAAAACAGTTTTCCCATCAATAAATATGATGTCTTGAAATTGCATTTATTTAATTACAGGTTTATCGTTTATGTGCATAAGCTAGGAGCTGTTATCATGTTGCTAACATGTTTTAAAAAGCTGCTAACACGTTGCTTAGAATTGTTAGCATGATGCTAACACGATTAAACATTTTGCTGGGTGTTCCTAACATGTTTAAACATGTAGCTAGGAAATGCTAACATGTTTTAACATGTGGAAAAACAATGCTTGCAAGTTTTAGCATGAAGCTAGGAAATGTTTTAAAATGTAACTAAATACTGCTAGCATGTTTAGCATGAAGCTGTGTTACAAGGCAATTAACATGAAGTTTTGAAAGTTCGAAAGCAATTAAGACATGGCCCTTCTGAAATTTAAATCTATTAGGTATTGCCATTGGTTTCATTATTTGTCCAATTTTAGCTTTTAAAACAGTACACATCCATGTTTTACATCAATAAATATGATGCCTTGAAATTGCATTTATTATATTACATATATTTCATGACAAGTTTATTTTTGATATGCATAATTTGTTGTTTGTGTTCTTTACTGCAGCTGTGCCATGTTTAATTAGAAGTAAATGTTTTTGCTGTTGTTTTTAATCCATAACTGACTGTAAAGAACAGAAAAATGTATTAAAAGAGACATTATACAATGACAAATGGATAGCGTGGATCTCGTCTGTGGACACGCATTACACAGAACAAGTCAAACCACAGTGAAAGGATCTTGCTGCTGAACGTCTTCGCCACTATACAACTCAATCACTGCTGAGTAAAATTGGACTATTTACCAGACAATGGCCAACCACAGACATTTTTAGTCATATAGTGCAAATTTGCACACATATGCAAGTGATTAACTCTCAATGAAGGGGGTTGTCGCAGAGTAAACGATCAAACTTGGGATTTAAGAGTTGATATTGAGATTCAAATGAAGAAAATCTATATTTTTAACAAGCCCTAAAATCTTTTCATTTAATTTCTACTAATGAATGTCTGTGTATGTTGTCATTGTAGCCGATGGCCATGTCTCACCTGCGTTCTGGTTGAGGTTCTGACAAACAAACACGCATGAATCCTGGATAACGGCGACAAAGCTGCAAAGAAAGTAGCTGACATTAATCCTCACTGTTCAATGCTTAATGGACACTAAAAGCAATAACCTCATATTATTACAGCTGAACTGGTGTAGTTTGTGTGTGTGCACTTACAGCAACAATCTCAGCTTTAGATATAGTTGGAGCGATGCTTCTCATGAAGAGAGAGCACGTTCTGTGAAGAGGTCGAGGTCTCAGCGGCTGATCATCTTTCACTTTCTTCTCCTTTTCTTTCTCTTTTTCTTTCTGTTGCTCCTCCGAACTCTCCTTCACATCAATTGCTTAAAAGAGAAACAACGTTGAGTATCTTATCAAACATTATTAACAATTCCAAACACATTTTAAATGCAATGACACTTCCAAACAATCACCTTCCCCCTCCTCTTCTTCCTCATCTTCCTTGTCCTCTCCCTCATCTGGTTCCCTCTCTTGCTCTCGCTCTCTTTCCCTCTCCCTCTCAGAGGGTTTCTCAGAGCAGTGAGAGTTAGAGTCGGAATCAGAATCAGATTCGCTCTCAGATGCGCTGGCTTCATCTTCACTGTCTCCACTGTGCTTTCTCTTCCTCTTCTTACTCAGCTAGAGAGAGAGAGAAGCAAGCTTGATCACACTGAATGCAAGTACACATCCATCAAGTTATGCTGTCCATGACAAAATTAGCAAGATTGCACAGGACACTGTCACCTAGGGTTGGGTGATATAGCAAAAAAAAAAAAAAAACATCTTTTTTATATATATATATATATATATATATATATTAAATAGTCAAGAAATCAAGTAGATAGAAAATGCAAGTAGCAAAAAATAAATAAAATTAAAGATACTGGAGATACAGTCTAGTTAAAACTAGATGGAAAGTTTGAAGACAAACTTCATGTTGGCTTGAAAAAGCCTTGTCAGAAAGTTTAAAAAAGCTTAAAAGCTCGGAGTTTTACAGACAGAAAGACAGATAGAATGTTTTAGCACATAGCTAGGTGCTTCTTGCATGTAGCTAGGCGTTGGTAGCATGTGTTAGCATGAAGCTAGGTGCTGTTATCAAGTTGCAAAAATGTTTTAACATGTTGCTATGTGTTGTTAACATGTTTAACACATAGCTAGGAAATACTAGAATGTTAATAGCATGTAGAAAAACAATTCTAACAAGTTTTAACATGAAGCCAAGCATTGCTAGCATGATGAAAGCATGTTTTTGCTTGAGCGAAACATTGCTAGCATGTTTTAGCACGTAGCTAGGAAATGTTTTAAAATGTAACTAAATACTGCTAGCATGTTGCTATAATGTTTGACATGAAGCTGTGTTGCTAGCATGTTTGTAACATGTTATAACAAGTTGCTAACATGTTGAAAGCATATAGCTAGGCAAAGCTTGCATGTTGCTAACATGTTTAGGCAAGTTGAAAGCATGTTTTAACATGTAGCTAAGCATTGCTAGCATGTTTCTAGCACTAATCTAGTTAAAATAATCAAGGTATATTTTCCACACTGTTCATCACTACTAGAACACAATCATATTTATCCAGTTTAATTTATAACTATGCATTAACAGCAATGTTTTTCTACATATGTTAGACTTTTTATATTAATGTATATTAAATATTAATGAATCATCCAAGTTAAAATCGGTGTGAAGCTATTTTAATAACATCTCTCGTTGTCACAAATCATCCAATACATTGACATTGAATTCACAAAAAATATATATATAATTTTTTGAAACCATCGTTTCATTTTTCATTGTCAGCGATCATTGCAAATGTGTTTTGAACATATCGTTCCAACACCTCACTTGCCTTCTTAGGTTCAGGGATTGGTTCGACAGGTGGTTCCTTCTCTGCCTTCTCCTCTCCTTCACTCACGCCTGCAGAAGTACCTGCTTCCTTCTCCACACCCTCATCCCCCTCATCCTAAAAACAAAAAGGCAGACGATTTTTTTGCTTTGCACTCAGTTGATAAAGATCCTGCTGACACTGCATGACTATTTGCTCTTTTTTCTAACACACACCATCTTCTCTTTCTCAGTCGATGGTTTGCGCTCAGCATCGATGGGCTTGGGCTCATCTCGTTTGGTAGGTTCAGATCCAGCACCACCAGACGACAGTCTCTCTTTCTCCTCCTCTTCCTCAATTGGCTGTTCTAGGATGCGCAGGTCATTCTCGCCCCCTCCTTCCATCTTTATCACG
Organism: Xyrauchen texanus; assembly: GCF_025860055.1. NCBI lineage: Eukaryota > Metazoa > Chordata > Actinopteri > Cypriniformes > Catostomidae > Xyrauchen > Xyrauchen texanus. The sequence goes on along the minus strand of NC_068278.1, from coordinate 58,115,240 downwards.
GCTAGAAAGGACAGAAATAAAACATGCTTTGATTAGTCTGAATGATAATGTATAGTAAGTAGTGCAAGTCTAGATTAGGTTCAAATTAAATACACTTCTCCATACCTGCATCTAAAATCTTGGTGATTTGTGGAGCGTGCTCGATGTCCAGAGTGACAGATTCAAACCAGCTATTGTCCATGAGAAATGTGTATACGTTGAGCCTGTTTTGTAGCGCGCAATGGGCCTCTGCTTTGCGTTTTCCTGCCTCATCAGGGTGATACTTAGAACGAAACCTGATAAAGAGAAAGATCGGGGGGGGTTGGAGAACAACATGTTTAGCAACAATTTCCAAGTCATGCAAGCATTAAATACCACAAATAAATCACCAAATCCTGTATTTCTTATTACCAACTAGTCCTAATGTGTCTGCTAAATTACACTAACATTTATATCTTGATAATCTATCGCCATCCAGTAATTCCTAAACTGACTAAATAGATCCAACAGCCTTATCATCACAGCTGGCAAACTTCCTTCCAAATAAAAGGCACTGTGGCTCTCTACATAGGCAGCATTAATGCATCATAGACGCACTCCTGCTGCAAAGGCTGTTCCAAAAGATCACAGCATAATTGCGATACCTTTTAATATACTTACTTTTAGCCAAATTAGTGCCATTAGCTTAGCAACATGCTAACACCAATCTCTATTGAAATTAAGTGAGGAGCACTATTGGTTTGATACACGAAGTTGCTTCCTATGCCTACTTGTGAAGTTCTAAGTTTAGGTTTTGGATCAGAGTTTATGACATTTATTAGATGGCTGCTGACGCAACTTATTCATTTAAGTATGTTTGAGAAAAACAATAAATTATTGCACTCACCACCAATGAAGTTGGAAACAAAAAAAACAAAGCAAACAAATAAACAACAACTGATGCATTATCAAGAAACAGGAGTTTAAACAGTTGGGTGAAACACATTTTTCGTTGTGTGCACTACATTTACCTGATGTACTCCCCGCATTACAACACATTTACACTGAGAGAGGTCTTCTCACAGGTGTGTGCATGCACACACATGATTTCTGCGTTTTGGGGATTTTGATCCAAATATCAAAAAGAAAAATGGGGAAGAAAAGCGTCATGTGCTAAAGAAAAAAAAATTATTTCCTTGAGCGCGCGGAGGCAGGTTTGAATTAAGTGTTCGGCTGTCTAGCTAAGTGCCCTGGTACTTGAATTCTAATGGCATCTGCATTGTGCGCAGAGCAAGCCCTCACTAACTAACAGCGACTCCTGTGATGGGTCCAAGTGATTTTCTCATCTTCCAATGCCTTGTAGTGATGGAGGGAAAGAAGGATTTTTGTTAATTTGCAAAATAAAAATAAAAAAACAACATGCAAAGTCCTAAAATTAAATTAATATTAAAAACAGCCGCAACAAGTCAATGATAGACCTATTCAGTTCCTGTGGAGATAAAATTGTGATTACAAACAATGCTTTCATGAGCAAATCAATCGGCAATGGTTGGTACACTAGGACTAAATGTTAAAAACACATTTAAAAGTATTAATCTATTTATACCTATATCCGTAAAGGGATATTCAATTACAAGAATTCAACATAGGTCATGCTCAGGGGGACAAACCAGACAGAAGTGTGTCTTGGAGCTGCTAAATGTTAAGTTCACCTGAAAACCTTTGAAAATCTATCATCATTTAGTCACCCCAAAGTTGTTCAAAACCCATAAGAATTTCGGCCGAGATGTTAGATAGCCTCAGTAACCATTCACTGTCATTGCATAATTTGTCCGTACAATGAAAGTGAATGGTGACTGAGGCGGTCAATCAGCTTAAAAATCTCCTTTTGTGCTAAACCGAAGACAGCAATTGAGCAAATGGTGATAATTGTCATTTTTGGGTGAACTACACCTAAAGGCCAGGGACATTTGTGCATCCTAGATTGAAAACTATAATTCAGGGGAAAACGTTATTTGATAATAACAGCGAGTGACCATGCTGATTAGGGCTAGGTATTGATACACAAGCTCTCGATTCGATTTCGATCAATATGGTTATATTTCAGTTATGATGTCCCTTTTGATTGCATATGAAAGAAATGATCTTCCAGCTAAAGCTTATACAGCGGATGTTCTAACAAGGTACATTACGAAAATATTACTTTTCCTAATTATAATTTATTAGTTACATTATTTTATTTATTTTTTTAAAAATGAACAAATCCATGTATTGTAATAAATAAGATATTAGTATTTTTTAGCATAATTTGTACTATATACATTAATTTGTTGAACGTGTTAAAAAAACCATACTGTCTCTTTAAGGAAATCGGCATATCTGTAAACAGCATCTTTAAATGAGCGCATGTTAACGAGAGACACGAATGGCTTTATCTCATCTGTGCCATGCATGAATAGAATTAAATGTTTATTTTTTGTTGTTTATGATCAACAACTGACGGTAATGAACAGAAAGGGTTTTAAAAGAGACATTATTCAGTGACAAATCGGACACACATTACACGGAAGAACTTTTACTCAACGCGCAGCGAAAGGATCTCGCTGCTGAATACTTCACCACTATACTACACAATTACTGCTGAGTGAAATCTAAACATTTTCCAGTCAGTTGCCAAATATATACACATTTTAGTCACATAGCACAAAATTTGGTTGCAAATGCAAGTGATTTCCTCTCACTGTGCAGAGGGCCTGCAAATGAGTCATCCCTGGCCCGTGGGATGATTTGCGGAAAAATAAACCATTCATGTTGATTTAGTCTGTAACTTAGGTTAGATACATTCATACTATTATTTTATTAGCAACAGCAGAACAGATAAACATTTAAATTTGTGGTGTTACATGTAGCTATGTTATAGTTTGCACGATCAGTGGAATTTCTTTTAATTACACGGGACATTCAGCGCTTGCAGAGTCAGCACGCGTATCAGCGAACGCCCCACATGTTTGAGAGTGACAAGTACCATTGCCACACATTCCCACAGTGAAGTTTCTCTCACAGATATAATGACAACATGGACAGGTCCAAGGATAAATATGAGATGTAATAACTGTTGCATTGTTTCCGTCCCATTGAACGATTACTCATTTTAAGCAGGTTTCAGTTACTTGCTGTTTATGTTCGGTTTCAGATGGTTTATTGAGGCTAAAGCTCCAGCCACAGAGTGAGCAGTTCTCTCTTTATCTTGTAAACATTATTGCTTGATTCCCTTCAACTAATTGTGATGTAACCTCTGTTTAATGAAATGAATACATTCCGTGTTTTTCCTTTTGTTCAGAGTAAAATTAGCACCTGCCAAATGTGGATATTTTATGCGCTTTGGAGGATAATTTCTGTGGCGGGCAACTTATAATCGTCTTGGGAGTGACGTGACAAGAAATGCTGTCAGACACAAAGACGTGCGTTTGAAGAAACACACTCGATTCGATTTTGAAGTACAGACGACAGAATAAAGCCGTTGATGAGCGTTTCTGATTCGTTCAGAGGTGCTCTTCCGGAGCACACGCATGCATTGCGCTCACTGTTTCTGCCATCTGAAACTAGTTTGCAACTGCAAGAACAGTGTCATCCATGACAACGCTACAAATGATTTCAGACCATCTCAAGAGGTGTCCGAGTTTAGTTCGCTTGATTTCGGAGCAGTTCGCATTGTGAATGCAACATTGCTTAATTCCAAACATTTGTGGCTGAATACAAAACCATCATACAAAGCAAATGACAAGCAGCAACATTAATGAATTGTCATGCATGTCATCACAATTCACTACAGCTTAAGGAGTGGTGTTTTATATATCTTTATGAATAACCAAAGGAGCTGGTAAAAAAAAACTAAATCAAGGTGGCTGGTGAAATTGGGCATTCACAGCCACTGTGGCTGGTGGGCAAAAAAATGTTTCTATCATTTTACCTGAACTACCAGAATCACTAAAAAAATGATATTTTATCCAAGTTATGAGATTGCAGTCTGAATTGCATGTGGTGACATAAAAAGGGTGCACATTGAAATAACACCAAAACAGTGTGCCTTTCTATTGCGTTGCATTCGCTGGCTGTACTCAACAACAAATACGGTGACTGGTTTAGTCCGATTCATGACTAAATCACTCTTATGAGACGGTACCTTCAAAACAGTGATTCACCAGCTCACGAGTTCTCGTTTTGAATCTGTTTGACGAATCCTTCAGTGAATGAACTTTCTGAATTTCTCGGGGGGGCTGAATGAATGTGATTTTCAGCAAGTTGCTCGGTCACGTCAAAATGTTTATACACATACACAGTATATATATACACACTCACCTAAAGGATTATTAGGAACACCTGTTCAATTTCTCATTAATGCAATTATCTAATCAACCAATCACATGGCAGTTGCTTCAATGCATTTAGGGGTGTGGTCCTGGTCAAGACAATCTCCTGAACTCCAAACTGAATGTCAGAATGGGAAAGAAAGGTGATTTAAGCCATTTTGAGCGTGGCATGGTTGTTGGTGCCAGACGGGCCGGTCTGAGTATTTCACAATCTGCTCAGTTACTGGGATTTTCACGCACAACCATTTCTAGGGTTTACAAAGAATGGTGTGAAAAGGGAAAAACATCCAGTATGCGGCAGTCCTGTGGGCTGAAAATGCCTTGTTGATGCTAGAGGTCAGAGGAGAATGGGCCGACTGATTCAAGCTGATAGAAGAGCAACTTTGACTGAAATAACCACTCGTTACAACCGAGGTATGCAGCAAAGCATTTGTGAAGCCACAACACGCACAACCTTGAGGCGGATGGGCTACAACAGCAGAAGACCCCACCGTGTACCACTCATCTCCACTACAAATAGGAAAAAGAGGCCACGATTTGCAAGAGCTCACCAAAATTGGACAGTTGAAGACTGGAAAAATGTTGCCTGGTCTGATGAGTCTCGATTTCTGTTGAGACATTCAGATGGTAGAGTCAGAATTTGGCGTAAACAGAATGAGAACATGGATCCATCATGCCTTGTTACCACTGTGCAGGCTGGTGGTGGTGGTGTAATGGTGTGGGGATGTTTTCTTGGCACACTTTAGGCCCCTTAGTGCCAATTGGGCATCGCTTAAATGCCACGGCCTACCTGAGCATTGTTTCTGACCATGTCCATCCCTTTATGGCCACCATGTACCCATCCTCTGATGGCTACTTCCAGCAGGATAATGCACCATGTCACAAAGCTCGAATCATTTCAAATTGGTTTCTTGAACATGACAATGAGTTCACTGTACTAAAATGGCCCCCACAGTCACCAGATCTCAACCCAATAGAGCATCTTTGGGATGTGGTGGAACGGGAGCTTCGTGCCCTGGATGTGCATCCCACAAATCTCCATCAACTGCAAGATGCTATCCTATCAATATGGGCCAACATTTCTAAAGAATGCTTTCAGCACCTTGTTGAATCAATGCCACGTAGAATTAAGGCAGTTCTGAAGGCGAAAGGGGGTCAAACACAGTATTAGTATGTGTTCCTAATAATCCTTTAGGTGAGTGTATCTATATATATATATATATGGAGGGTTGCGCAGAGTAAAAAGAATCTCTTGGGATTTAAGAATCGATATCAAGATCGTTCAAATAAAGATCACGATGCATCGGAAAATCAATATTTTTACCTAGCCTTAACGCTGATGGTCAGTAGGAAATTCTCTTCATTTTTTCACATAAATCTTAAAATTTCTATAGGTCAAATGAGTCTCATTTACTGCAGATAGGGTTTTACGTTAAAGAGGCTGAAATTAGTTGCTTCTTTTTGATGTATTGACCTTCTTGAATTCATGCACAAACATTATAACAAAACAATAGAGCAAAAATGGCAGCTGTTTTCGTACCACTCTTCATCTTTATGGGCCAGGAAGAAATCCTGCATCTGTTGCCGCCTAAAATCAATCTTGTACTCATTGTAGCGTTTGACAGACTCCGTTTCATCCACAGAGTCATCCAGAGACAGCAAGAACTCCTTAAAAGTCTTCATCACAGGAGGTGGAGGACCAAGATCCATATCATGGATGTTGCCCAGCCTGGAGGAACACAAGAGAGGAAAAGGGAGATAAGTAGTTATTGCACAAGTGAAATAAAGGAAATGGTTAAGATGATAACTAAGAACAACAATCTGATTGTCTAGTATCTAGAAATGCAATACATATGAATGATAATCAATGCAAATGAAAAACTAATCTATAAGCTTTATAAAATACACATTGTATTTATGGAAATTTCCTTTGACTTTGGACTTATACTACCAGATTTTTCCCTGATCTAGACTCAAGTGAAAAACTGCTCCATCTCAAACAGGAAGAGCAGTATGCTGCCCACTTCCTTTTCCCTCACTCACCTGGCCTGGATGGGGATTCCATGATGCGGCTGCATGAGGTGCATATCAGGGTGACCCCATGGCTGAGGAGGAGCATAGCTGGGTCCACCTCCTCCATAACCCAGATCATAGCCACCATGGTAAGGGTCGCCTGCATGGTCATCCCTAAGAAGATGAGAGGAAGGAAGAGATGGGGATAAAGAGGTCATAAGAAACCAAATAAATTGCCCTTTGGGGACAAATAAAGTTTAAGTACTTAAATAAGTGCTTGCTTGATTTAAGCAACCTAGTAAGTACATCGATTGTCAACAACAAAATGCAGTTGTTCAATAGTTATTTGATCTCATTTAACGTAACATGAGATCGCATTAAACTCTAATGGTGACGCGCGAGAGCAGCACTGCAGTTTGGACCCGACCGAGAGGAAGAATTACACAGATCACAGTCCAGATGCACTCCAAACAGCTTCAGGTGATGTAGATCGCAAAGTATGAAGGAATTATAATGCAAAAATACAAAAATTCAGAAGCACTCTCGTTGTGGAATGAATGGAGCTGTTGATCCGCTGAAGCAAAACTTGCATATCAAGCATCTTTAAAGGAAATACCCAGATGTTAAATCTTTAATACAGTTATATTTAACACGTTAGCGCTTTATTAGAGTTCAAATAATACAAAAGCAGGTCATGTAAATAACTACAAACTGCAAAACTGGCATTTCTCTGTGCGGTCAGCTACTCTATGAGTTGCGCGAATGTCCCGTCACTCTTGTTTTAAGGATTTTTAGACAATTTTAAAATGGAAAACAAGACAACAACACTTGATAACAATGGGATTTTTTGCAGTGAATTTCTTTACAGAATTAAACTTAAAAGTATTTTTCCCTTTAATTCAATGAATATCATTTAGAGGTATTTTTAAAAGATGATTTGTCCTCTATTGTTAGTAAGCACGTTTAATACAACCTTTTAAGTCAGGGCACAATCTGAATAATCGGTTAATAGCTAATGATTAATCATTGCAATAATCACTGAATAATCGTTAGATTAATCGATTATCAAGATAATATTTAGTTGCAGCCCTACTTGTCATCATTAGGTCCATTCTAAAAACCATACCAGTAAACCATTACTACTTACCAGTCTCTCCTCATGCGCTTCTGCTGAGGGCTCATGTCGTGACGAGGGGGGGAAAATCTCTCTCTTCTGCCTCTCTCGTAGTCCCGGTACTCTCCACGGCTGCGCCGTTCACGCCCTCTGTCCCACTCTCTAGCCGAGGGTCGCCTGTAAACAACAACACACGATACATCATACACAGTTGAAGTCAGAAGTTTACATACACCTTAGCCGAATACATTTAAACCATGTTTTTTCCTGTCCTAGGCTAGTTAGGATCACTACTTTATTTTAAGAATGTGAAATGTCAGAATAATAGTAGAGAGTATTATTTATTTCAGCTTTTATTTCTTTCATCACATTCCCAGTGGGTCAGAAGTTTACAGACACTTTGTTAGTATTTGGTATCATTGCTTTTAAATGGTTTAACTTGGGGCAAATGTTTTGGGGAGCCTTCCACAAGCTTCTCACAATAAGTTGCTGGAATTTTTTACCATTCCTCCAGACAGAACTGCTGTAACAGTCAGGTGTGTGGGTCTCCTCGCTCGCACAGGCTTTTTCAGTTCTGCCCACATCGGATTGAGGTCAGGGCTTTGTGTTGGCCACTCCAATACCTTGAATTTGTTGGCCTAAAGCCATTTTACCACAAATTTGGAGGTGTGTTTGAGGTCATTGTCCATTTGGAAGACCCATTTGCGATCGAGCTTTAACTTCCTGGCTGATGTCTTGAGATGTTGCTTTAATTTATCCACATAATTGTCCTTCCTCATGATGTCATCTATTTAGTGAAGTGCACCAGTCCCTCCTGCAGCAAAGCACCCCACAACATGATGCTGCCATCCTCATGCTTCACGGTTGGGATGGTGTTCTTCTGCTTGTAAGCCTCACCCTTTTTCCTTCAAACATAACGATGGTCATTATGGCCACACGGTTACATTTTTGTTTCATCAGACCAGAGGACATTTCTCCAAGAATTAAGATCTTTGTCCCCATGTGCACCTGCAAACTGTAGTCTGGCTTTTTATGGTGGCTTTGGAGAAGTGGCTACTTCCTTGCTGAGCAGCCTTTCAGGTTGTGTCGATATAGTGGGCCTTTTCTACTGCACGGTACTGCTCTGCTCGCTTTTTGGGGGTTTTCCACTGTGGATAGTACCTGATATTTTTTTAGTACCACCTCGGTTGAGGTTCCAAGTGAGCCGAGCCAATCCTAAATGTGACGTCAAACCCGTGCAGATCACTGATTGGTCAGAGAGAATCGTCACTACCAATGTTACTGGATTTTCGACAAGGGACATCAACCCGCTAGTTTTAAAGTTGGCTACAACGATAGCAGTATCATTTGTTCACATGACTTTAGAATTGTAAAAAGAAATGGTTGTGCACAAAACCACTCCATGGTCAATAAACGAGGTGAGACACAGCTACCACCCGACCTACCAACAATGTAGGGAAAAATTTAAATAAAAACGTAAGTGACTACAGAACAATCAAGGAAAAGTTGAAGTGATTTGACCAAATGGACGCTATCTAGACTGGTGAGCAATGGACTCAGCCACGGCTGGAGTGTACAATGGAGGATGGTACGTTTTGTTACGTTATCTCTATACTCTACTTGAAAGCTTCACTTTATTTAGTTGACCAGCTACTGAAGGGCTTGCTTCTTAAACAACCAGGCCAATTTATCTGTTACATTTGTGTAATATCCCCATGCAACAACTGCTTTATGCAGCACAATGAGCTAGTAGCTAACAGCTAGCGGTTTTGTCGCGTTTAAGATGATGTCACGGCAGTAGTGGCGGTGCAACTATGATGATCATCCTATAATCCTACCCACGTTGAGGCGGCACTAAACAGCAGTGGAAAAGCAAACTCAGGAAAGTAAAGTGAGTAGAGTCGATACTAAATCTGTGGAGTGGTAAAAAATAAAAATAAAAAAGTGTATGTAAAAGTGTATGTAAACTTCAACTGTAAAACCATATGAATGCAAAAGTCTCTTTACCAACTACCATTAAGAATTTCACAAATGTGTCCATTTTATGTCTATTTATGATGTGTTCCCTAAGGTAGATTAAATCCCTCTCTCTCACCTGTCATTCCAGTCATCTCTGCGGCGGTCCTCTCTCTCCCGGGACCTGTCATAGTCGCTTCTCTCCCGGCGGAATTTGTCTCTGCGCCGGCGGTCATACTCATCATCGCTGTCGGCCATGGTGTTTAAATAAGGCTGGGAATCAAAACTGGTTTGCTGTGAAACACAAGAATAAAAGGTAAATATGTGAGTTTGAGGTATATTCCGTATATAAAACACTGCCTGCCAAAGTAGTCCATAGAACCCCCAAAATTACCCAATGCATTTTATTATTAATAGTATGTGCAAATGGGTAATATAACGAAAAACCAAAAAACACACATTTACATAAACATACTTATGAGACTTCATTTTAACATGCATTGTTCATTAAGTGCTTAATATAAGTAACCCCAACTTCAACCCTTACATAATATGGCACTTAATTTATGAATAAAGAATATGAATGACACAAAGGTCCATTTATGAATTGGACACACACACGCGCACACACACACGCACACACACGCGCGCGCGCGCACACACACACACACACACACACACACACACAATGGGCATCTACTGAATCGGTTTCGCGCTGAGACACTATTATAATTTACCTAGATTGTGTCCCTAAAAACAAACCACCCAATACTAACGTAAAACTGTGTAAATGATATAACCGTTTCAATACCCAAATAAATTAATTCAATTGTTATAGTGACCGATTAAGACCACGCGGCATATGTTTCTAACTAGCCGCGTGATGTTAAAAAAAAAAAAAAAAAAAAAACACTAGCCGCACCAAAATGTCCAGAAAAGAACAAATTCAGACAAAATTGGATTCACACACTATGTACGTTTCGGTATGACTTAGAAACAGTTAAACATAAATAAGTTCGATTACGAAAACTAACCAGATACTACTGCAAAAGGGGTTTTAATCCGGTGAAATGCCGCCAGTGCTCGACAGTCCTGAACAACCACAGCCACAGCAGAGCGGAAGTACGAAACATCTACAGCGCCACCGTGTGTCCGGATGAGCAACATCAACGCCATAAACAGCAACTGACAGCAACCCGTGTAAATAAATTAGCTTTCAGTTAAAGGTGCACTCAATTTTTTTTAAATCATTAAAGAAGTTTAACTCCTAAAGACATGAATTGTAATGATGAGATATGTAGGACATATTGAGCTCTCACATTAAAATGAAGACTCCAGTCATATCTGTATACTAATAAAAGCTGTTTTATTCTGTGTAGAGGGTCCGCACATGGGGGCTGCCATGTTAGAATCACATGACCAGCCGACTCGCTTAATCTCAGTAACCATCCTGTTATTGGACACTTTCAGTCATTGATTAAATTAATCATGGCTGATTGTGAATACTACATTTGTACAATGGCATCTGAAACTGAAAACTAATTATTTTAAACAATGCTGCATCCAAGCCACAAGGTTTCATTGTAAGTCCAAGATGACACATAGTCAAAAGTTACTGAGTGCACCTTTAAAGTGTTAAAATATTTTAATGCTTTATATTTAGCAAATTTTTTTTAAAAAAAATAGTCATAAAATTACTTCTAAAAATAATAGTTTCAACAGCCTGTTCAAACTAGCAATAGACCTCTTTCCCTTTTTCTTATTCGTTTATGTTGCAGTCACACTATAAGAAATGTACACTATGTGATATATATATATATATATTTCACTGAGACCACACATGCCACAGTTGTAAATCATAGGGTATCTTAAAGTCTGAGCTCAATGATACCAAATGTTGAAAATGTTTCCACGGAGTTTGGCCTTGGCAACTTCCTCTTTTTGGTCTTTAAAAATGTCTGATGTCAAAATTCAGCATATTTTATGGAAAGATTTACACCAAATATAAACATGTTTTAGAAGCATATTTTAGACTGATAACAAATAAATTATGAATACATTAATAGTAAATATATATATATATATATATATATATATATATATATATATATATATATATATATATATATAGGATAATTGTTCTTATGCACTGGATACAAAATTGACGTTAAACGAAACTGCAATTTATATAGTTTTTTTTATTTAATAAGAATAATTACAATGCATTTATTATTTTTGCTGAGTCTCAGGAGGATAATAAGGCTGATTATTCGGATTATTTTTTTTTATGGGATTTAAAATCTGTTTTAACCTGGAAATGCTCAGAAAATTGTAGGAATTTGAATTTAAAATAAAAACAAAGAAAACTTTATAAATAAAAATAAATAGATAAATAAATAAATAAATAAATCAAACGAGGAAATGCGCGGGAAACCCCAAACGTCTGCGTCATATGAATAGACGTCAGACTCGATCAATAAGACACAGCTGCAATCGATCCATTCATTAAATGTTTCTCCGCACAGCGCTAAACGAAGTAAAGCAGGAATAATAACAAAGGCCGAGTTCAAAATGGCAAACTACAATACTACTCTTACTATTCCTGCGATAGATATGGCAGAAGTAGTAAGAGTGGTATGGGTATATTTCGAATTGAACCAAAGTCTTTCTAGCAAGTCAGTCCACTGTCTGCATATTTGGAACGCTCTCGGGAGGCCATTTCCAGTCATGATAGTGCAGCTCCTATCTACTTGAATGGAGAAAGACCAAAATCTCAAAAACGGTTGGTGAAGATTACGATGAAAGAACATAATTAAAATCAGCAATAAAATCTGACAATGAAGGAATTATAAATTGTGATTCTTTACTTCATTATGCTAAAAAACGTAATTCCCCCGGCTTTTAAAGTTAATGCGCATGCGCGTTATAGAGTTGATTGACAGGTTATGTCTGTATCAAAAAGGTGATTGGCTGTTTTAACTGTAAGGCGGGATTTCCTTTCTACATCCGTTGACCGTTCCAATTTCTCCCATTCATTTTAATAGAAGTGGCCCGTCTTTGCTAAACACTCTCTGACAATAATCAAATCAGAAAGACTTGCCGCCTTGAAAGACTCAGCAATGGATGTCAGTCGCTGTTTCAAAACGTCCAGAGAGTGGCTCGGCGTGGTGTGCGCGTTTCTGCTGCTCCAATCGGTTGTCGGAGAGCGTGCAAATGGAATGAAGGAGCAGCAGTGTTATAGTTACGCCAGTGGACACGTTTATCCCGGAGAAGCCTTCCGTGTTCCAGTCTCTGATCATTCACTACACCTGAGCAAAGCCAAAAGTGTGTCATTTTACTCATTCATGCAGCTGGCAGTCACGTGCATGCAAAATGCATTGTTTAACGAACATTTTAGACATAACATCTGTATTAAATATATATATTTTAGTGACTTTGCAGTATTTTGTAGATAAGCTGTAAACATCTACAACTGTTAGCCTATTGGTATTAGGCTAGGTCTTTATTTAGGAATAAAATAGTGATCTAAAACGCATGCTTGTTGAAGGGCTTTAAATCTTATTTTAAAGAGATAAAGAAGATGTTGCACGAATTGCTGCAGCAGTCCTTTATCAACAGTTTGTATATGACAGTTTTATCTGATGCATTATCAGGCTAACTAAATCGCATCAATGTTAGATTTATTCAGATAAAATTATCGTATGTGCAAAACAACATTTGTTGTGTTTGGCCTTTGTGTGGTTTAACAAATGCATAGCTTTTAAAGACACGTCATGGTGTAAAATTTGGATCCAAGACAGTCTTGGCAGCATGTACTTGAACCTCTTAAAGGGACAGTTCACAAAAAGTTAAAATCCTCTCATCATTTACTCATGCCATTCCAGAGGTGTATGACTTTCCTTCCTCTGCAGAACACAAACGAAGATTTTTAGAAGAATATCTCAGCTCTGTAGGTCCATACAATGCAAGTAAATGGTGACTAGAACTTTGAAGCTCAAAAAAGCACATAAACGCAGCATAAAAGTAATCCATGTGACTCCCGTGGTTAAATCCATGTCTTCTGAAGCAATCCAATCAGTTTTGGGTGAGAACAGACCATAATATAACTCCTTTTGTACTATATGTTTTAATATTTTTACTGTGTGAACACATGTTAAAGTGATATTGATGTGTTTCTCACACACACTTATCATATTGCTTCTAAATACAGGGATTAAACCACTGGAGATTTAAGGATTACTTTATGTGATTTTTGGAGCTTCAAAGCTCCATTCACTTGCATTGTATGGACCTACAGAGCTGAGATATTCTTCTAAAAATCTTCATTTTTGTTCTGCAGAGGAAATAATGTCATACACATCTGGGACATCATGAGGGTGAGTAAATGATGAGATAATTTTCATTTTTGGGTGAACTATCCCTTTAAATAGACATGACCCTTTCCCATTCATGCTCAAACTGAGACCTGTTCTGGAATAGTGATTGACTGAAGATGTTGTGATTTATTATTTTTCCTTGCAGTTTCAAAGCCAGCACCACATTGGGAAGGAACAGCTGTCATCAATGGCGAGTTTAAGGAGCTGAAACTGTCAGATTACAGAGGAAAATATCTGGTCTTCTTCTTCTACCCACTGGACTTGTAAGTAACCGCTCTGACAACAGAATATCTCTTGCAATTTGATGCTTTAATGCACTGAGCACCTGTCGGGCATGTATAATGAATGAAACGGTCATGTGATACTCGGATCACGATAGTGCTCAAGTAAAGGGGCAAGGGTGAATCTCATTTCTGTGGTATTTTTCACCTAAAAATCATAATGATTATCATATTTTGTATAAACACAATGAAGCCTTTTTTGGAGCATATCGATTTTATTGCATTGTGACAAATAGATGTTGGTGAAATACCAGTAGAAATCGGTTTTGTATAATTTCGACCGCAGTAGTGCAGCTGCATGGTAGAGGATGCACGTTCCAATCAGAGGTTGCAGTACAAATAGTCTTTATAATATTTATAGTTATATATTTATTAATGGTATATTAATGGTATTATTAATACATGTTTGAATTCCTTGCTTCTTGCGAAAACAAAATGTGAAGATAGCAAATATATTTGGTGTGTTCCAGTGGTGTTAGTTGTGCCTCAGATTACTCATGCATCAACCTTTGTGTTCATTCACAGCACTTTTGTGTGCCCTACCGAGATCATCGCCTTCAGTGATCGTGTGCAGGAGTTTAAGGCCATCAACACTGAGGTGGTCGCATGCTCAGTGGACTCTCAGTTTACCCACCTGGCCTGGTGAGACCACACCTACTACTTCACCTGGATTATATTTGTCTGACAGGTTTTGTTATACATGAAGAGCTGTTTGTCTGTTAAGTTGTCACCACCATGTGCTTTTCTAAATGAGCGCTAGACATGGACTCATTTATGTGCATGTGTGTGTTTTCTGTTTCTGTCAGGATCAACACGCCCAGGAAGCAAGGAGGTCTTGGACCAATGAAAATTCCCCTTCTTTCTGACCTCACTCACCAGATTTCCAAGGACTATGGCGTCTTTCTGGAGGATCATGGGCACACACTTAGGTACTTTAAATGCAAAAATGGTATTTGCAGTAATGCACTTACAATGGAAGTCTATGGGGCAAGGTGTGTCTCCGGGACTAACATTCAAGAAATAGTTCACCCAAACATTGTAATCCTCTCATGTACTCAGTTATGCCATCTCAAACTCATATGATGTACTTTATTCTGCGGAACACAAAGATATTTTGATTGAGATATTAGATGAGTCCAAAACTTTGAAGCTCCAAAAACCACATAAAGGAGGCATAAAGGTAATCCATACTCCAGTGGTTTAATCCCTGTCTTCTGAAGAGATATTAGTTTTTGGGTGAGAAGCAGATCTATATGTAACGTCTTTACCACTAAAAATGTCCATTTCTCATCCAAAACCGTTTGCATCTGTTCAGAAGACATGGATTAAACTGCTTGAGTCGTTTGGATTACCTTTATGTCTCTTTAGGAGCTGAAACATTTGGACTGGAGTATGGATATCTTCACATTACATCTCCATCAAAATATCTTTGTGTGTGCTGCACAAGAAAGACAGTCATACGAGTAAATGATGAGAGAATTCTACTTTTAGCCACCAGACCTCATGTTGTTTTATGTTAACATAAGACTACTGTGATCCTTTAATAATGACCATGTAAATCTAGTTATGTTCGCTTTATATTTAAAAAGAAAAATGCCATCCATAGATCTCTCGCATCCGTTTCATACAGGCTCAGGACAGATGTTAAAAACATGGAAATGTTTGTATTTTCGTCTCTCTTTTAGAGGTCTCTTCATCATCGATGATAAAGGAGTTCTGAGACAGATCACTATGAATGACCTGCCAGTGGGACGCTCCGTTGACGAGACCATCAGACTGGTACAGGCCTTCCAGTACACCGATACACATGGAGAAGGTTCGACATTTATTAACAGCTTTATACCTTACATTGCCTCTTCATTTGCACTGATCATAAATATCTACTCCTGTCTGACACAATGGCACATTTCATTGCCAAATCAGTTCATTTATCAGGTCATTTATCAGAATTGTAATCTAAATGATGGTAGATAACACATTTTATTAGGGCTGCCAAAGTTAACATGTTATGTAATTTACTAAATTAAATGAAAAATCTAGGGCGGCACGGTGGTGCAGCGGTTAGCACTGTCGCCTCACAGCAAGAAGGTTGTGGGTTCAAACCCTGGTTGCCCGCCTTTCTGTGTGGAGTTTGCATGTTCTCCCCGTGTCTGCGTGGGTTCTCTCCGGGTACTCGGCTTCCTCCCACCATCCAAAAGACATGCAGGCTAGGTTAATTGGTGTCTCCAAAAAAAAAATTGCCCTAGATGTGGATGTGGATGTGGATGTGGAGGTGAGTGTGAGTGTATGTCTGTCTATGTGTGGCCCTCGCGATGGACTGGCGACCTGTCCAGGGTGTCCCCCGCCTTTCGCCCAATGTTAGCTGGGATAGGCTCCAGCCCCCCGCGACCCTGTACACAGGATAAGCGGTTGACGATGGATGGATGGATGGAAATGAAAAATCTTTAATGCTATTGAATTTGTTTAAGTAAAACTATTTAAAATGCAAAGAAATCACGAGGTTGGTTGCGAGAATGTACGCAATGCCTATTTCTTTTTTTTTGGGGGGGGGGGGTCTTAAATAAAAAATTTACTTTTGCATTGTACATTTATTGTTTAACAGTTCGGAAGGGCCCGCCAGCAGTTTTACCAACACAAAATATAATGCATGCAGGCATTATGACCAAAACTGAACAAGTGCTTTGAAATTTGCAGACAAATTAGAAGTGTTCCAGTTTGGTAATTTATGAGAAGTTTTGCACTGTATATATTTTTGCAAAAATAGCCTTGTGTCATATATTTTTGAAAAGCTCTCAAAGAGTAGAATACATGTTTGTTTTACTCAGACAAAAATAGCAAGTATTGGCTAAGTGTATGTCTTTGACAATTATGTTGGTGTTGCTTATATGCATAATTTTCGCTTCATGTAATATAAACAGAACATAAAATATTTAATATAATTATTTAGAGGATACACACAAGATAATCAGATGTATAGATCATTAGATAATCCACATGAAGCACAATGTTACATATGACCACCAGGAGATGGCGCCAAATACATGACACAGACTCAATGATGACTCAGATGACACAGAATGAAACTCATCCTGTGAAATCTCATGACTAAAATCATGTCTGCATGCTATGCAAACCTTTAGTCATTGTTGTGTTTGCATGTGTAATTAGTTCTTATGAACAATTATTATCTTTTATTTGTTTGGAGATGTTTTTGTACACTACGATAAATTATTTTTGTAATGTTATAACTTTTGATTGCTTTGTAGTACCAACACAAACATTTTTGTAGATACAGTTGACATGATTAGGAACAAACCACAAGCAATTGGTTGGAGACACCTTATTTACGCCCAGAAATATATCTTTTCAAATCAGAAATATACGAAGAAATAAAAAGTTTTTTTCTGATAGAAATGTATATCTCCAACACTTAAACAAAGAGATGGACTGACATAAATTTAAAGGCTTTGCTGATTTTGTTGTTACTTAAACTTGTGCCACTAACTCTGTCTCTCTTGTATTAGTGTGCCCAGCTGGATGGAAGCCTGGCAGTGATACGGTAAGATTTTAATTTTATGTCAGTGTTTGTGCGATTTGTGTATTTTCTAGATGCATTTCTCTGAAAATATGAACTTTATGATATTACACCGGTCCATAATCACAAGTTATATCTCTCTATATCTGTCCTCTTTCCACACAGATAATCCCAGACCCTGCAGGGAAACTCAAGTACTTTGATAAACTCAACTGAGGTTAATGATTCACAAGAGGCTTTGGTTCCAGTGACTCTTTTTAAAGAACAAACTAAATAAATGGAGAGTTTTGATAAACCTGTAGTCTGATTTATCCCTGCAATATACAGTATGTTGGATTGTTTGTATGGCTGTAAAAGAAGCTTATATTTGTACTCAAACTCACATGTAACAGAAGTCCTGGCCTGACACTCATCTGACACTAGAGGGTGATATGGATGCACGTTTTGTTCCAAACGGCCTTGCTTCCATGTACTGTGCTGTTTTTCTGTAATTAAAAGAAAGGAAAATCAGAAATGTAACAATCTGATGCTTTGTAGCTACAGCTGTCATTTTAGATTCATACACCTTTTCTCATTTCTAATTATTTAAAGATTAAATTACACTTTTCCTCAGAATAGGAAATGTAAACCTGTGTTAAATAGACTGCCCTCAAGTACCACAAACATAACAATCCTGGGACAAAAAAGTTGTCACAGTTAGATAAGGCAGTGTCCCAGACAGGCTTTAAGGCCAAAGTGCAAACCTAAGAACTGTCAAACAATAAAGTTATGTGACATTGTTACACTGTGAATTACATATGTGCCGATTTTATTACATCCTTTGATTCGTTTTTGCTTCTATTTTGCAGTGTTATTCACTCTTCTCAGAACTTTGCTGATGCTTAAGATAATATTTTGGATTGTGTAATCCGTTTCTAATGTCAGGATTCCCACGGCCATTGAAAACCTGGAAATATCAGTTATGTTTGAAATGGTGTTTTCCAGTCCTGGAAAATTTATAATTAATAAAATCTTAAAAGACTTGGGGAAAAATCCTTATTAAGGATTATCACAAACAACTGGAAAAGTCATGGTAATACATTGGTTTAAATGGTGTGGGAATCCTGTAATATAGTCTTGCATCTTGCATGTAAATTGTAATCTTGAAATATCCAGAATTAAAGGGAACACTTTCCTTTGAACTGTAGCATGCTGCAACGGTTATTGACACCGCATCAACCCCTCTGGCACGACACTACAGTCATCGGCCTCATCTAAGATGATGAGTCTGCATACAGAAGGGAGGTTGAACAACTGGCTGTCCGGTGCAATCAAAATAACCTGGAGCTGAACATGCTCAGAACATGTAGATGATCGTGGACTTTAGGAGGAACACCCCAACATTGTCCCCCCTTACCATTCTGAACAGCACTGTGGCAGCAGTCATTCATGTTCCTGGACACAACCATCTCACAGGACCTTGACTCCTGCACTTGCAGGTGTTATGCACGTGTTTACATCTGCAATAAGAACTGGACTGTGAAGACAAATCGGCCTGTGATTTGTTCGCTGTCCTTTTCTGTATATCGCGGCGCCGTTTTGTGGTTCATTCTGCATAACGCAATGGCTCATTTTAGCTTATCGCGGCCTATTCAGCACATCTCGCGGCCGACCCACCAGCAAGGCCATAACCACGATTTTTCAAATACCGAGGTAAAAAATAACGCCCTTTCCGTTGATGCAAGGATAATTAACACTTCAAGAAAAAAATACCGAGGACATGACCTCGGTGTCCTCAATGGTAGTTATGGCCATGCCCACCGGCCGCTCGGTTCTCCCGAAGGCCATTCCGCCCCGATCGGCCCCAAAGTGAGTCGGCCCACCGGGAAAATGCCCGGTATCCCAGATTACCAGTCCAGCCCTGTATGCAATACGTCTATAAGTATTCCTCTCGGATGTCAATTAAACATTCATCAACGTTTATTACTTAGAATATTTGTAAATCTTATCATTTTAAGATGTTTAGCAGATGTCATGTTGTTATGCTTTCCAGATGAAATGCTCTCTAAACAGACAGAGATGTGCGTAATGAGCGTTAAACTGTAGCTATGATTGACTATCATCAAAGCTGTGCTAGCATCCATGAAGATTTCAGCTCAAATCAATATTTCATGTCAATTTACTTTCATTTATGCAGTAAGTATCTATGTATTAAGTGATAACGTACAGTCAGTCAGTCATTATTGCAAACTAGACCCTTTCTGTTTGAACCAAGACTGTTATACTTCAGTGAGTGCATTTTTTATTTTTTTTTGCTAACTGTGAGAAAGCGGCACTGTATAAGAGGCGTACTCTTTATTCCCGTATACAGGTCATTCTACAGAACATTTCTTGCCAAATGTATTTTACATATATATAAATTCACTTTGGGTACACTGAAATCATTTAATTAATTTTCACATTTATTTCAAACTTTAGACAGCGTCCCTATTTTTGTCAAAACTGAAACATAAAAAAGTGATAAATAGGAAACAACTAAATATTCTTCATTTTGTTGATTCAATCTAAAATAATACATTGTAAAAAAAAAAAAAAAAGAAAAAAAAAAGGTGCCCATATTAACTTTTAAGTAATTTCAGAACTATTTTCTATTCCCTATTATGCATTATATTTATGCATCTAATGTACAAATCAATCACTTTTTTCTTTGCTAAATGTTAAATGTTGAAGATATCAATAATAATATGAAACATGTTCCATCCTGGTCACCATTTTGTCACTTAATGACAATTTTAGCAAGTATGTTCTGGTATGTTCAGGTATGTTCAGGTTTCAGGTATGTTGTGGTCTGGTGTATGTTCAGCTGGTGAAGCTGCTTCCCTGCAGAAGGTCTCTAGCACTTTCTGTGCTTTCTCCCATGCCCTATGCTGTTTTTGACTTCCGCTCCATATCAAGTCACTCAAGTCTTTACATTTTTTAATTTTTCCTCAAGCATTAATCTTAAGTTTTTACTCCCTTTCTTTTTGTATGTATTATTGATATCTTATTGGGCCATCCCTGATCCTCCCCTGAATTCACATTGAATTCACTCTTGGACATATTTGCATCACTTGTGTCTATCTATCTGTATCAGTCTACAAGTAAAACAAAATACATATATTAACACTCACTTGAGCACTTTATTAGGAACATTATGTCATAATAAAGTTCCCGACTTGGTCTTCTGTTGTTGTAGCCTAAACACCTCAAGCTTCAACATGTCGTGCATTCAGAGATGATATACTCAGCACAGTTGTACAGAGTGATTATCTGAGTTACCGTAGACTTTGTCAGTTCGAGCCAGTCAGGCCATTCTCATTGACCTCTCTCATCAACAAGGCGTTTTTATCCACAGAACTGCCACTCACTGGATGTTTTATGTTTCTGGCACCATTCTGAGTACATTCTAGAGACTGTTGTGCATGGAAATCCCAGAAATACTCAAACCAGCCCGTCTGGCACCAACAATCATGCCACGGCCCAAATCACTGAGATCAAACGTTTTCCCCATTCTGATGGCTGATGGTTGTTTTGGTATTGCTGATGTGAACATTGACCGAAGTTCCTGACCTGTATCTCCATGATTTTATTAATTGCACTGCTGCCACATGAATGGGTGATTGGATAATCGCATGAATAAGTAGGTGTACAGGTCGGTGAGTGTATGTATTATGTATATGTGTAACGGGAGCCAGCTGGTAGATAGCTGTGCAGTGTGTAAACCTCACGGGGCGGGGCGAGCAGGGCCGGTTACAATGGTGCCGTGACCCGGATGGGAGTGACTGACGCTAGAGGCTGTAGACTTTAGCATCCTTGTTAGAGCACCCACCTCCCACGCTGGAGACGTTGGTTCGAGTCCCGTACAGAGCGGGTAGAACAAGAGCGTCACATACTGTATGTATAAATTATGTTAATTTATCAATTATATTTTTATACATAAAATCTGAAAGAACAACTTAATATCACTACCAAAACAAATACGGCAATACTAAAACAACCATAGCTTGTTCAGTAATGACAAAAATGTTTCGGTATTGACTGTTTCGGGTTTGACAATTCAAGCTAATCTTGCACTTATATTCAAATGTCAGCACAGACAAAACACATGTCATTTTTTCAAACATATTGAACATGGAATATTCCCTTAAACCCTTTCAGTGTGATCAGTGAACATTGTAAAACATTTATGTAATAATAATGTCCTTTGCCTTTTGTCCTACATTTTAAACATGACAGTAGTTTCTATGTAAATCAAACCAACTGTAGGCTAAGTCATCCAGTTGTGTTGCCAACACACAAGAGTGTGTCATGGCAAAATAGCCAGCAATGCCAGACTCATGGCAAAACATTAATGTATTCCAAAAAGCAGAGTTTCCTTCAGCTCACATTGTGTTATATTAAATGATATCCTATTATAATGAGATTTGACAATGTGCTTTTGAACCCTGGAAGCTTTTTCCAGAAGTCAGTGATTTTCTTTCGAGAAGGATAAACATTAACCCATGTTGCTTTGGTTGGGAGTCACTTTTACAGCAAGGGCCATATGCACAACACAAACACATTTATTCTGGGAGTGGCTTGGAAGTTTCTGCCCCCTTTGGAGCATCAATAAAAGGAGGAAACGTCCCAACATCGCACTCAGCTGATACTTCACCGAACAAGCCTCTGAATGCCTTTCCAAACAGGAGAGATCGAATCTCACACCTGTAGCTGAGGGTAGCCCTCTGAGAAGCGGATGAAGAAACAAATCTTACTACTTTTCACATACAGAGGACTAGTAAGAAAAGGAAAGAAGAGTAAAAGAAGAAAATGGCCAATTTTATATTACGGAAAGCCGAACCCAAGGACGTGTCTGACATATTGCGACTCATAAAGGTAAGAGCTCAGGTTTACACCAGACTGCTTATGCAGTTTTTATGCCGTGTTAGTGACAAAATACCACTAGTAAACAGACTGAAGATGTTTGGCACTTGAAATTGTTTGGTGATGAATTTTAAAGTGTTACTAGTTGCAAATGTATCATGTTCAAACCTTGTCTAACTGTAACGGTTGTATTAGGAACTGGCAAAATACGAGGAAATGGAACATCAAGTCATTCTAACTGAAAAAGGTGAGCATATTTGTTTACAGTTTTTAGTCTTTATGGGCATGCCTTCTAATTGCACTCTTGCCTTTAGATCTCTTAGAGGACGGTTTTGGAGATCACCCGTTTTATCACTGTATAGTGGCTGAAGTGCCCAAGTTGCACCAGAGCACTGACGGTAAGACAAAACCAGCCCTTTTTCTGAGTAATACTGTGTGTCAGTACACAAAATGTTCTGTTGTTCTGCCTTTATCCAAATCAGGTTGAGGTGAGTGCACCATGAGTGCATAAATTCTCACGGACACTTGGCATACCAAATGTGTTTCTGTGCGTAATGGCGCAAAACAAGTCTTAGGGAACACTTTGCATTTCAGTGTGCTTGTTACACATACAGTATACTGTACACACTGAGTACTTGTAGTTGATTAGTTTTAAACAACCAAATGGAAATTCTGTCATTATTTACTCATCCTTATGCATGCTGTTATTTTTTCGGTGGAACGCATTTAGTAAGAATCTTCATGCTGCTCTTTTCAACATAATAATAATAGTTTATAGTGACCAACAAATAAGCCTTTTCTTTTCCACCATCAACCAAGCTTCCACTTGAGCACGGTTTGATTTGGTATTAGGACAAATAGATTGCATCAAATGTTGTTTATTGTTCCAACATATTGTTGACAACATCACTAACAATAATGTTGCCAATATTAATAATAATGTTAAATAAAGTTGCAACAGCAGGTGCAGGGCCAAGCACACCAATGGCATGTAAGGAAGTATGATTGGACATAACTGATTATGAATTTAAGAAAAGCGGTATTATAAACATCATATGTTACAATACAATTCATAACAGCATTTGACCAAGAAGTGGCACTGTCACCAAATTTATATGGTGCGGTCAGATTGTTGTGACAATGAGGCACGCAAAGTTTCATGTCAATACGCCAAAGCGTTGCCAAGGTTCAGCCTCAGATCCTCTTTGGCATCTTGCCATCCAAATGGTTGGTGTGCTATTTGATAACTATTTATTGTTAGTGTCAAATTTTGTGCAGGAGTTTGTAAAAAGTAGTTTTTCCAATAAAATAAAAAATGGCAGACAGGAATTATAGCCAACCATTGCAAATTGGGTATCATCGTATTCGGCATAACTCAAGTAATCTAAAGAGAGCAGTGACAGGATGATAATCAAACGTTATAACCATTTTTACACATTTTCTTTATATCTATTGACCACAATGTGGTGCTGGCCCCAGACTTTATACGTACTCTCAGGGCATGGTGCTGACAATAGATACCAAGATTTTCAATGATACGCCAATGCATTTGTAAAATACAGCATTTTATGACAAACTTCTAATATGGCTCACAAAGGAAAGTTGTGTATCATTCGACTTTGTATCCCACCTAGGAATCTAAAGAGACATGTCTCATGATATTAGGCCAAACTATTCAGATGTTATTTGCAAAAAAAGCCATTTTTCATATTTCTTGACTGCTAGGTAGCGCTGTGCCGAAACTGTGCAGGTACCCTTAAATCATGCTTGTGATGCCATATAGCGAGTTTCATGTGTATATGCTAAATATATCACGCCCATCTTGGCATTCTCGCCATCGAATTAGTTGAAGTGTTAATCGAGAATGGTGTGGTCTATCAAAAAGATTTTAATAAAATTTTGTTTAGAGTGTGCCGAGATGATACACAGAAGATTTCGTGCAAATCGGACATACGGTCTAGGAGAAGATAGAAAAAGTAGGTTTTTCGTAAAATTCGAAATGACCCATTGGGACTCGGCATGACCCATGCAATCAGAGGAAAAAAATTTGTTTCTAGGCCTTAATAACATGGGTTCTAAAGTTATGGGAGTCTAGCTTCAAAAGTTATGGGTTCGAAACATTTGTGCATTTTTGAACTGTTCGTGGCACTAGAGGGTTTGAGTTAGAGACCCTAAATTTGGGACAGTTACATTTCAAAGTATCCTCTATCTGTGTGCCAAATTTCACAACTTTCCTACGTACGGTTCTATGGACTGCCATAGACTCAAAGGCGTAATAATAAAAATGATGAGAACACTACTTGGGATCTTTAGTGCTTGACCCCTAAATATTAATAATATAAATTATTACCATTTTGTTAACAACATTGTTCAGGGCAGGGCCGTGCCGTGACTATGCATGCCCGGCCCCCAATATGGAGTGGTGTGGTGTAGTGGTCTAAAGCACATAACTGGTAATCTGGTAATCAGAAGGTCGCTGGTTCGATCCCCACAGCCACCACCATTGTGTCCTTGAGCAAGGCACTTAACTCCAGGTTGCTCCGGGGGGATTGTCCCTGTAATAAGGGCTCTGTAGGTCGCTTTGGATAAAAGCGTCTGCCAAATGCATAAATGTAAATGTAAATATAATTTGACTAATCAGCCGAGGAGAAGGAGAAGTGCAGCGGCATGCGGCAGTTCGAGAGAGAATGAGCCACATGCAGCTGTACTTATTTCTCTCCTCGGCTGATCACGGTCCGGCCCCGCCCTCCTTCTCATCACATACTCCTAAACAGATTCACCCTTTACAGTTCAGTGTTCTAACTGAAAGCTTTGTGAATCTGTTCAAATCAAATTATTGAAAACATCTGTTAAAAATAACGATTCTTTTGCGAATCTGTCATTGTTATGATGGAACAGCTTTAGTGACGTGGCAACTAAAAATGGGTGACTTGCCCAGTCAGTCCATTCTGATCCTGTAAAAAGAATGTAACCGTGTCAATGAATCCGGATCTGAACCGTTCGGTCCGATGGTGTAAAACCACTTCAGTCCATACAATGTAGTACCAGAATGGAATTCAGGTCGTTATTCACAAAAAATCTTCCCCTCCACTGTAGCTCTCAAATATCATTGTCTATTGTGCATATCTATTGTGCATATTCTAATTTGCGTGTTGCATTTGTTTACAACCGAGAACCAATGTGATTTTAATATCAGTGGCATTAAACCATGGAAGATTCTTTTGTGTTCCACTGAAAAAGTAACAGGATTGGAACGACACATCGGTGAGTAAATGACACACTTTTTACTTTTGTGTGTACTGTTCCTTTAAGTAACTACACTGCGACATGAACACTGTAATATAAAGTGCCTGTTGTGAACCAGAACATTCTCTACACTTGTTGAACATTTGCCAAGAACGCTTGTCCAATCCCCCTCTGTAATTTATTGTCTTCAGGCTACAGTCTCTTGCTTCGCCGTGTACACTGCCCGTGGCGTGTACATGGGTGGGCGGGGAGGTAACTGAAAGATCGGTTACATTAGTGTAACAAATACATTACACCAGAGGTAAGGCCCACAACACTCGGGACATCACCAACCTTACACCACACAAAGATATGCCCAAAACTAACAACCGTATAACGGATGAATCAAACAGATCTGTTACTCATAACTGCCATAAACATGCAAATCAACACAAGAAAAGTGTGACTGAATGAGATTTTCAATACAACGATTAATTGAAAATTTGACACCTGGAATGTGGTGTATGGGGTGTATGGGGAGGGCTGTGATGGCAATGATCCCATAGAAGTGGTTTCCAAAATGAATTCCATAAAACCATAAGTTACAAATGAATGGGGACGGCTCTCTATACAAACTCAGTGTTTTCTGAGATTTCAAAACTGTTAAAATTTTTTCTTATAATTGACACATTAGAGTGACTTTTTAGCTTTTATTTTTCCAGCTCATGTGATTGTTGGCTTTGCAATGTATTACTTCACCTATGACCCCTGGATTGGAAAACTGCTCTACTTGGAAGACTTCTACACTATGGAGGAGTTTAGAGGTATGATTGTGGCTTTATTTGTTTGTGATATCAGTCAGATTTAAGACACAATTATATTAGTAATTGAACTAAACTTCTCCTTCCCCCTACATTAGGTTTTGGTATTGGGTCTGAAATCCTGAAGAAACTGAGTGAAGTAAGTTTCAACTTTTCACTATAACAACCGAACAGATCAATCCTGCTATAATAGCCTGCTATAAGGAAGCAATACTTGCACTTAATTGCCAGAGCTCAAAGTGTAGAATCCCAGATTTGATAATCTAACAATATATGGCCCTTCTGATGTACTTAGTGGCTGTGTGCTCGAATCATTAACTTATTTTTCTCTCTAGACGGCGGTCAGGACTCGGTGCAGTAGTATGCACTTCATCGTGGCGGAGTGGAACAAATCCTCCATCGAGTTCTACAAGCGGCGCGGAGCTTCGGATCTCTCCCTGGAGGAAGGATGGAGGCTCTTCAAGATTGACAAACAGAACCTCCTCAAGATGATGCACGAGGAGTGAGCAGGATGTTTGGAGGAAACTTACAGTGTCTTAGACTAATATTCATTTGTTTGTAGTGTTTAGTCTAGAAGATTAAAAAGAGGTGTAGTTTTAGAGTCTTTCTTCTTACATTTTAGTGTACTGTTGTTTAAATAGATGTGTATTTTCATATTCACTACGCTGTATATTGTCTTTATACTTAATTATAAATGGAAAAAAGTTTCTCCATGTGATTTTTCTTTCTTTCTTTTTTATTTTTCACAAATGTTTCATATTAGGGATGATGCATGCCCAGATTTATACTGTACATATTGGTGAATCTCATGAAACCTCCCATGTCCGGGTCACATTTCACCTCAAATAAAAAAAAATATATATATATATATATTACATTAAACAAAGTCTATGGTAACACTTCACACTCGGTAGAATTAGCTACTGCATTAGTTATCATGAACTAACAATGAACACATATTTATTACAGCATTTATTAATCTTTGCTAATGTTAGTTAATAAAAATACGATTGTTCATTGTTAGTTCATGTTAGTTCATAGTGCATGAAATAATGATATCATATACAACTTTTGCACAAGTGACCGAGGCTAGAGCGCATGGCATTTATAGACTCCTTGCTAGCACGTCCAACTCCCATGTCGGGGCACAACGGTTTGAGTCCCGCTAGGAGCGGTTCAAGCAGGACCGGAGACAAACACATTGCTACTCTATAATTTTTCTACCCAACCTAAATTAAATTAATAAAAATAATACAAATATCTCAAACAATCTCTCATGGGAATTAGTTCATTAAGTTTATAAATGATTCACTGATTCGTATGTAGCATTGGGAAGTCTGATTGATTATGGTTGATTTTATTTGGAAGGTTCATGTAAATAAACCCAGTGGTGGAGCTAGGGGGTGGCCGTGGCCACCATGGACCGAAGCCTGGCCACCCCATTGGCCACCCCACTCGCAATTGGTGTTTTAGTCATTTATTTGGCACAATTTATCTCTGAGCACTTCTCCGTCCTGGGTGTCAATGTATCCACTCAACCCCCCCCCCCCACCCCCCCATCCCCCCACCCCCCAAACAACAACACAGAACATTTCTGTGTCACCACAGACTGATCGCTTGCCCCTGCCATGCCACCTCTTTGAAAAACTCCTTTCTACGCCCCTGAATAAACCTGTTAAAAAATGAGTCCCTGTTTAACATTTTATGTCTTTTCGTAGAGAAAAATTTGTGTCATTTGAAAGGGAATTGCGAGGGTTTAAAGGCAGAAATGTGAAGCGTAGAGTGAAGTATAAAGTTTGACATTACCTAGAAAAGGTTAGTAAGCGATTTTATGACACTAAAATCATGTGATGGCATATTGTTTACATCTAGCAGCAATACTTATGAAACAGTGAGTTTATTAACGTTTACGGATTGGCCCCATTGACTTCAATGTAGTCAGATATGTTTTGTTAGTAGCCCTTCGTGAAGCTAAATACATTTTCTTAGGAAGGTAGTTTCAAAATAGCTTTCCCCAAAACAGTGTTGACATGCAAAACGTGGGAGTGTACTGTTTTTCTCTGAGACATTCCTGGGACATTCCTGGGAAAAGGGCCAAACTGAATGTGAATTACAGGCATCATTGCACAGTCCTGCAGACAGATGGAAAGTGATCTTTCTTTCTTTCTTATGGCACTCTGGTGCCAAGAAAGAGTATAAATCATTATTGTTTCTGCAACTACCAACTGAGATAGGTTGAGCGTTTTAATGGCTATTGAACTAAATCAGCTGATAATGGTTGTCATATTAGAAAACATACTTTTGCAGTTTTTTAGGCACCTGTAGGCATTCACCAGAATGCCATACTTTCAAAACTAACAGAGATTTGTCACCGTCCAGGAGAAGCATTTGTTTTGCCTAAAGGAAATACATACCTGCAAAAATAACAATACCTTCCTAAACCAAGAACTCTCCTAGACTCTTAACAGAGGTTTTTGTGGGCTATTTTGTTGGGTTGAGGGTGTTGGAAGTGACTCAGTATCAGTGTCGTCAGAGTAAGCCTGACATCATCCTATAAGTCTCTCTGTCAAAAATTCCAGCTGAGAGCGGATATAAATGAGTCAGTGCTCATTATATCCCATTCAGAAATACAGGCCGGACAATGGACTGAAGCTACTTGCATTTGGTACCAATTTAACCCTAGACATGCTTTTGCTACATGAAGTATGTATAGTAGCCTGTACCTAATGCAGCAGTTTGGTAATAGTTTGGTAACAACTGCAAGCAGCTTCAGAGCTGGCTTTGTGAACATTTTTGGCTAATGCAATACCAATTTTAAGGCCGATTTTAAGCTTTTTTACTGTTTTAACAATAAATAAATTCCAATATATATAATTTCCAATATCTCAGAAGTCAAAGTCTGCAGGTTTTAAAGCGTTGAGGATGATTTCCCTCATCATGTAACCTATAGGTAGGTGCCATTATCACATTATCGTACTTTTAAAGATCTGATCTAATTTGATATCATTCTTAGACTCAAAATGTAATATATGTTTTAACAGGTAATGGATGGGCAAGGAGGAGGTGGGAACCGGCTGAACAGTCAACATAGAGTTTAATAAGAAACTCAATATAAAACGAACATAAACAAACACAGACACACATGCAACGCGGCTCGTCTCTCTCTCTCTCTCTCTCTCTCTCTCTCTCCCTCTCTCGGACTGGCATCTCCGGCTCCCCTTTATCTCACTTTCCCACTGATCAGCTGATTCAGCACATCATCACAGCTCCGCCATGCCTTCCTCCTCGTCACACTCCTGTGACGCTGCCCATCCGGCTGTTCTGTCAGCCGGTGGTCGACCCCGCCGAGTCCTCCAGCCCCTGGTGGACAGAACTGCTCCACCCCTTCTTGGGAGATGGTCGTGGTTCCTCCGGCTCTCACCAGAAGGCAGGGACCCCTCCGTCCCAAGGCAGACGGCCACGGCTGCTCCCCTGGCGGATGGCAGCGGTGAGGACACTGTGACAGCGCATCCCTCCTCCCTCCTGGGATTCGGCACCCCTGTAACAGGTAATGGTTGGACAAGGAAGAGGCGGGAACCGTCTGAACAGTCAACATAAAGTGTAATAAGAAACTCAACATAAAACAAACATAAACTAACACAGACACACTTGCAACGTGGCCGCATCCGTCTCTCCCTCTCGAACTGGCGTCTCCGGCTGCCCCTTATCTCGGTCTCCTGATCAGCTGATTCAGCACGACCATGCTCCATCACGGCCCTCATCACGGTGTCATTTTAGCTAACTTGATCTTGCCTGCTAACGCTTACGAATTGCAAGCTACCTTGCTTCGTAACTTTCAAATACTTTCAACGATCTTCTCTTTATACTAAAAGTCAGATATACAGGATAAATTGAAGCAAATACACTGGTTTCTTGATCGTAGTACAACACATGACATACAAAACATACAATAGTGCAACATAACAGTGCAGTGCAACAGTAAAATGTCTGGAATAGTTCGGCAGTATGTAGCTGTATGTGTGTATCAGTATGCTATGCTAGCTGATAAGTAGTTTTAGTTTAGTCTCAAAGTTTGTAGTAAAACAATAATAACTGTGTGATTTTAATTATATTGCCTCATCTGTCAGCATGATGCCGGTGATGTCACGTTACGTCATTGTTTTGTTTGCTCGCTCGCTCGCGTCCCTATGGAGTGTGTGCACGAGCGCAAGCAACAGGTAGCTGCTGCAGTTCACCTAACGGCCACAGGTGTCACTAATAACAAGGGTTTCTGAATCGTACATACTGCACCTTAGCACTAGGGGCGCAACAACAACGTCTTTTATACTCTTTCACACAAATAACGTGTATAACAGATAATTATCAGTTCATACTTTTCACACAATGCTATCTTATGATATCTAAACACTTCTACTATAATGCATGATTACATTTACAAGCTTGTTTGAGACTGATCAAATTGCACGGTAGCTCAACTGATAGAGCGTATATGCACTTGTAATGTAAAGGACCGAGGTACGAGTCCAGAAGAGCATGCAAGCCAACACGTGGGCCAAAAGTGTAGAAGCCCCACAAAAAAACACTATCGGTTTGGTTCAGGTTTAAAGTAGGGAGCTCAGTTTTATTGATATAAAACTCGATATTGCATTTGCCCTAAAAAACTCATCTGTTTGGGAGAAAGTCTAACTCGCTTTTAGCACCAATGAGTAGACATTTCACCTCCGAACTGCTGAGATACGTGCAAGGAACCACAGTAAATGTCTGTTTGATGAATAAATATACAAATATATTACAACAGTTCAATTAATATAGCGCCATTCCAAAACTTAAGGACATTTCACATTCTCAAATTGTAAGCATTGCCATGCAAGCTTAGAATACATGCTGTCGCTCAACCTCCTGGTACAAGTAACCTGCCCAGGTAACAGTTGAACATGTGAATGAAAACATGTAAAAATGTGTCAGAGTCTGATATACACTCTATTTCACCTTTATTGGGAAGTTTATATGGAGAAACGCTGAGAATAATAACACAGAGCCCCATTTAGTAACACTACAAGCATTCCCAGATCTAAAGACAAAGACTTATCATCCGTTACCTTATTGTAAACGCAAAAGGACAAATATGTAAATATAATTTTAACATATCCTGTTTTCCCTTAACAGTGAGATTAGCTTTTGAAGTCTACAACATTTATGTTATATAACAGCTTCCTCCTATTCTATTCTATTTCTGTGGCATTTGAGCTCTACATGTCATGCTCACATGTTTGCAGAGTTTCCACGGGTGGTTCTGTAGACTATATAAACACACTATAAACAGGTTCGGAAACACGTTTTAAGATGAAATGACAGTGACAAATAACATGAAGTATAATTTCGGGTGGTGTGGCTTGTTGGTTTAGGCTGGTAACCCAAACGTTATAGGTTCAAACCCCAAAAGGGGATTTCATTTTTGTGCACATATATAGAAAAATCTGCGCCACAACTTGTTTGACATCAATGCAGAACGGCATTGGTTCTCGCATGCTGATCACAGAGCGGCAAGTTTGATCTATGGCATACGGGAAGATTTTCAGTGAATAAATACTCAAATTAGTGATCTGTACCATCCACAAAGCTACCGTATGGCTTCAAAAGACTTGGAATATATTGTTTGGACTTCTTTTATGAAGCTTTTAAGGCATTTTTTGGGCACTACATTTTTTCCTACTATGGAAAAAAAACAGTGTGAACATTCTGCTGAACGTTTCCTTTACTACGCCACAGAGGAGAGAAAATCATATGGGTTCGGAATCACACGAGGGTGAGTACATAATGACAGAATGTTCATGTTTGGGTGAACTATTTCTTTAAAAGTGTAAATCAACATGGGTGCTATTTGTAAAATCAAAAGCAAGTAAAAAATCGATTCTATCTTGGAGAAATCGGAGGTGTACCAACTAGATTACATACACTTTCAATGCACAGAGTTTGAAAAGATAATAACATTCATGATCCAGGCTTAGAGAATCATCACAAGTAGTAGCTAGCAGTTGAGTTAGGCAACAGGCATTTCTGCAAACTGTGAATTATGACTTTCCTGCCTCAGCTTGATTTTAGGACACCCTAAGGAAAAGCTCTAAACCTTTGCATGGCAGTCAACTTACAATCTTATTTTTATTTGAAAACAGCAACCAGTTTTCAGATCCCTTAAAAAGGTACAGTGGCAGTACCGTGGTACAGTAGCTGTGATGTATCAGATGGTAATACCATGGCACTTTGAAACATACAGTGGGGTTGAAATATTAAAAATCGGCTATTTAAAATCCCATTTGAACAGACAGTTTTAGGATTTTTAAGAATGTAAAATGAAGAATAGCTATGACGTAAAATGAGTAAGATATTCCGAGTTCAATACAAGTTAAGGTCAATCAATAAATTTTGTGGCATAATGTTGATGACCACAAAAAATTATTACAACTTATTGTTTCGAGGAGGAGGGCGGGGCCGGGCCCAGGATCAGGCTAATCAGCCGGGAGGGGGATAAAGACGAGCTAGAGGCGGCAGTTCGAGAGGGAGAGAGACGCACACGGCCACGTTGAATGTGTGTCTGCCTTTGTTTATGTTTGTTTTATGTTGAGTTTATGTTGTTCATTAAATTTTACGTTGACTGTTTAGCCAGTTCCCGCCTCCTCCTTGCCCATCCCTTACCCCGTTACGCTCATCCCCCTTTTTTTTTCGTTTTAAGCTTGTGCCATCTTTATGCCACTATTAAAATGTTATTAAAATACATATTAGAATTTTTTTTCTCTCAATCTATTCTGCACATGCAGTAACAGGCACAGAATGATTATTATAATGCAAAAAAAATAAGCTTTTAGTAAAAGAAATTAAGTTTTTATTAATTTCGATTAGGTTTGTAATTGTAAAAAGTGTTATTGTGTGGCATTTGCTCATTTGCACCATAATATCTTTGCTGTAAAAATAAAAATATTTAAATTAAAATAGAATTATACAATCCTTAATATCCTTACTCTTGTATGAAGCAACATTCAATTGATATAAATACATTTATATGTCAAATATGATTTAAAAAAACACTGGTAACACCAGCGACACAATTAACCTCCAAAAACTGTAATCCTCCAATATGAATTACTAAAATGATAGTAATGGTAGTACAACAGGGTAAAAGTTTCCTTTGATTTGACTTTGTGTCCTAAACCCCTGTTTGTCACTATGCACAGCTCATATTTCCTCTTCCATGAGATCATTGCGTGTAACGTCTAAAGGTTGATTTTGAGGCAATTTTATCTAATATTTTTTAAATGTTGTATATTTATGTTACTAATGAATATCCTGGAAATAATCACATTTATTTTGAGACAAAATACTTATTTGTCAAGTAAAAGTATAGCATTTGGGATAACAAGACCCCCCTTCACCTATCCCCACGGCCGCCACCATTGTGTCCTTGAGCAAGGCACTTAACTCCAGGTTGCTCTGGGGGATTGTCCCTGTAATAAGGGCTCTGTAGGTCGCTTTGGATAAAAGCTTCTGCCAAATGCATAAATGTAAATGTAAATGTAACAAGACCCCCTGTAGCAGGGCTAAATGCCTCTATTAAATGTATTGATTTTCTTAAGTGGGGTGAATAGATTTGATGTGAAAAATGGGCTCACATTGACTGATCCCATGACAATGGAGATGAACTTGTTTATAGAATATTAAGATGTAATGAAATGTCAAATGTGATGTGTTTGTTACTAAAAAAAAGCATCTTGTTGTCTCAAAAGTATTTGCATAAGTTGACAAATTGTGCACAATAACTTTGACCCTGGTAAGTACACTATATCACAATAACCCCACTTAGGGGCCTTTTACACCAAGTGTGGGGCAAAAGACTCCCTCAACACCTCTTTTGTTTACATGTATGCATTTGGCAGATGCTTTTATCCAAAGCGACTTACAGTGCAATTATTACAGGGACAATCCCCCCGGAGCAACCTGGAGTTAAGTGTCTTACTCAAGGACACAATGGTGGTGGCTGTTGGAATTGAACCAGCAACCTTCTGATTACCAGTTATGTGCATTAGACCACTACACCACCACCACTCAACAAGTTAATTAATTGTTTTCAAAATAACCTTCTTTTATGGTTTCTTTTCACTCAAATGATGTTGCTCCATCAATATTCAATAACAAAAGATAAATAAAAAAGATTTCTTAAATCTTGAGACACTTTGTGACTAGAAAAAAAGCAAATTTTCCTGAAGGTGGGCATTTAGCCCTATTGTACCCTATTTGTTATCAAACCAAAGATGATAACTTAGAAAATGATGTTTAAAAACTGGCTTTCAGTGTTTAATAATAAATAAATAAAAAAATGCTTTAGGAAACCACACACACACACACACACACACACACACACACACACACACACACACACACACACACACACACACACACACACACGTTGTGTTTCCATGTTTTATGGGGACTTTCCATAGACATAATGGTTTTTATACTGTACAAACTTTATATTCTATCCCCTAAACCTAACCCTACCCCTAAACCTAACCCTACCCCTAAACCTAACCCTCACAGAAAACATTCTGCATTTTTACATTTTCAAAAAACATAATTTAGTATGATTTATAAGCTGTTTTCCTCATGGGGACCGACAAAATGTCCCCACAAGGTCAAAAATTTCGGGTTTTACTATCCTTATGGGGACATTTGGTACCCACAAAGTGATAAATACACGCTCACACACACACACACACACACACACACACACACACACACACACACACACACACACACACACACACACACACACACACACACACACACACACAAATGTCTGCTACTACTACAGTATGTTGTTGGACTAAGAGGGGATAGGTAGTCCTTTTAATAAAGAACAAAAACCATTGCACCTTTCTATCCACCATCTCTTCCCAGGTGCCCCGTGATGAACTCCCAGAACACCTGCTCAATCTGAACTGATCCCTTAATCAGTGCCCGGGTCACTACAATTAATCAAATAATCTGTTTATCACCATCTCTAGATCTTTCCAAGAGAACCTCTATACCACGTTTGGCCACATACTTGACTAAAAAAACAACTTATAACCATGAAATACACATTAATAAGCATTATTTTATGCTAACTAACTAACTAACTAACTAACTAACTAACTAAAACTAGTGTTACTGGCCACTACTGAAGAGTGATGACAATTTTCATTAAATATGCATTTTAATAAAAGGCAGCTTGTGTACCTCAAACCACATGTTGCACTGAAACATTTTTGTTTGTTTATTCAACTTAATTCAATTGTGGATTTTAGCTCCACACAATGAAAATGATTTTCTTTGATATGAAATTAAAATGTAGGCTCTACTCAACTACTATGTGAAGCGAAACCCTAAATTAATCGAGTTAACCTAACTCAGTTTTATCTGTTCAAATAACTCTATTGAACCTTGCAGATTGTTGCTAGCTAGCAACATATACTTGTAACGAATGCGGGAAGCAGGAGAAGGCAGACAGGGATTGCGGATCCAAAAGCAGGTTTTATTTAACAAACTAGCAAAACAAACAAACACAAGAACAAAAGAACAGTCCACGATGGGAAAAACTTAACTAAACACCAACGAACACACAGCGGGAAGAATGAACACGAAGGGCAAGAAACAAGGGCAAATGCACCAAAGGAAACCAGACATGAACAATCGACCGGAAGTGAACAAAAAGCAGGGCTTAACTACACAGGGAGTGATGACTGGTTTAGACACAGGTGAGAACCATGATGAGTGCAGGCAGTGAGGGAGGCCGAGAATTGTGGGAAATGTAGTTTTAGACAAGGACAGTGAAACACGGGGCGGACAACAAGGAAAACGTGACATGGAGCGTGAACGGTGACGGGTGAAATGGAAAACACGGAGCAGACAAGGAAACATGACATGAATGTGAATAGTGAGACACAGAACACAGGGTAGACAACAGAGGAACGTGACATAACCCCCCCTCAAAAGGACCGGATTCCAGACGGTCCTAACAAAAAAGACAGAAATACCAAAAACAAAAAATTACCAAGGAGTGAGGGGGTAGACTGGGGGGGAAAACAGACAGATGAAAGGGAGCACAAGGGAAACAGAGACCATCCAAGGAGGTACAAGGGACCATTAGGCTGTCCATGGGGGTAAAAGGGGCAATTAGGCAGTCCATGGGGGCACAAGGGGCAATTAGGCAGTCCACGGGGGCACAAGGGGCAATTAGGCAGTCCATGGGGGCACAAGGGGCAATTAGGCAGTCTACGGGGGCACAAGGGGCAATTCGGCAGTCCATGGGGGCACAAGGGGCAGTTAGGCAGTCCACGGGGGCACGAAGGGACAGGTTTAGGAGGCCAGGGAGGTATCGACCAGGCAGGGACAGGTTTAGGTGGTCTGGGAGGTGTTGACCGGGCAGGAAAAGGTTCAGATGGCCCGGGGGCTGGCCCTAAGGCAAGGGCCGGTTCAGGGGGCCTGGGAGGAGGCCACAGGGCAGAGGCCGGTTTTGGTGGCCTGGGAGATGGCCGTGGGCCAAGGACCGGTTCAGGGGACCTGGGAGGTGGCCACAGGACAGAGGCCGGTTTTGGTTGCCTAGGAGATGGCCGTGGGGCAAGGACCGGTTCAGGGGGCCTGAAGGAGTAGTGGCCACTGGGGAGGCCGGCGGAGCCGCGTGAGGCGGGGCCAAGGAGGACCTCTGAGGCGGAGCCGAGGGAGGCTCGGGAGGCGAAGCCGAGGGAGGTTCAGGAGGTGGAGCCGAGGGAGGCTCGGGAGACGAAGCCGAGGGAGGCCCCAGAGGCCGGGCCGATGCAGGCCCATGAGGCGGAGCCGAGGAAGGTTCAGGAGGTGGAGCCGAGGGAGGCTCTGGGAGCTCAGGAGGCGGAGCTGAGGGAGACTCATGAGATGGAGCTGAGAGCGGTGGCGCTGTAGGCAGCTCTAGAGGCGGAGGCCTGGAAGGCTCTGGAGGCGGAGCCAAGGGTGGCTCAGGGGGCGGAGCCGT
The DNA here is from genome assembly GCF_025860055.1 of Xyrauchen texanus. Classification (NCBI taxonomy): domain Eukaryota; kingdom Metazoa; phylum Chordata; class Actinopteri; order Cypriniformes; family Catostomidae; genus Xyrauchen; species Xyrauchen texanus. The sequence continues at coordinate 58,077,672 of NC_068278.1, read as the reverse complement.
GGGAGGCGGAGCCGTAGGAGGCTCGAGAGGCGGAGCCGTAGGAGGCTCGAGAGGCGGAGCTCTAGAAGGCTCGAGGGGCGGAGCTCTAGAAGGCTCTGGAGTCTCTGGGAGCAGAGCCGTAGGAGGCTTGGGAGGCGGAGCCGTAGGAGGCTCTGGGGCGGAGCCATGGGAGGCTCAGAAGGTGGAGCCGTGGGAGGCTCGGGAGTCTCTGGGAGAGGAGCCGTAGGAGGCTCGAGAGGTGGAGCCGTAGGATGCTCGAGAGGCGGAGCCCTAGAAAGCTCTGGAGTCTCTGGGAGCAGAGCCGTAGGAGGCTCGGGAGGTGGAGCCTTAGGAGGCTCTGGAGTCTCTGGGAGCAGAGCCGTAGGGGGCTCGGGAGGCGGAGCCGTAGGAGGCTCTGGAGTCTCTGGGAGCAGAGCCGTAGGAGGCTCGGGAGGCGGAGCCGTAGGAGGCTCGAGTGGCGGAGCCGTAGGAGGCTCTGGAGTCTCTGGGAGCAGAGCCGTAGGAGGCTCGGGAGGTGGAGCCTTAGGAGGCTCTGGAGTCTCTGGGAGCAGAGCCGTAGGGGGCTCGGGAGGCGGAGCCGTAGGAGGCTCTGGAGTCTCTGGGAGCAGAGCCGTAGGAGGCTCGGGAGGCGGAGCCGTAGGAGGCTCTGGAAGCAGAGCCGTAGGAGGCTCGGGAGGCGGAGCCCTAGTAGGCTCGAAAGGCTTGAGGGGCGGAGCCCTGGAAGGCTCGAGAGGCTTGAGGGGCGGAGCCCTGGAGGGCTCGAGAGGCTTGAGAGGCGGAGCCCTGGGAGGCTCGAAAAGCTTGAGAGGCGGAGCCCTGGGAGGCTCGAGAAGCTTGAGAGGCGGAGCCCTGGGAGGCTCGAGAGGCTTGAGGGGCGGAGCTCTGAAAGGTTCGAGAGGCTTGAGGGGCGGAGCCCTGGGAGGCTCGAGAGGAGCCCTGGAAGACTCGAGGGACTTGAGAGGCGGAGCCCTGGGAGGCTCGGGAGGAGGAGCTCTGGAAAGCTCGGAAGGCGGAGCTCTGGAAAGCTCGGGAGGCTCAGAAGGCGGAGCTCTGGAAAGCTCGGAAGGCGGAGCTCTGGAAAGCTCGGAAGGCGGAGCTCTGGAAAGCTCGGAAGGCTCGGAAGGCGGAGCTCTGGAAAGCTCAGAAGGCGGAGCTCTGGAAAGCTCGGAAGGCGGAGCTCTGGGAAGCTCGGAAGGCGGAGCTCTGGGAAGCTCGGAAGGCGGAGCTCTGGGAAGCTCGGGAAGAGGAGCCCTGGGAGGGTCGAGAGACTTGAGAGACGGAGCCCTGGGAGGCTCGGGAGGAGGAGCCCTGGGAGGCTCGAGAGGCGCTGACTCTTGGACGGACACGACCACTGGCGCTGGCTTTTGGACGGTCACGGCTACTGGCGCTGGCTCAGGGACGGTCGAGGCTACAGGCGCTGGCTCGCTGACATCGGAGGCTACAGGCGCTGGCTCGCTGACATCGGAGGCTACAGGCGCTGGCTCGCTGACATCGGAGGCTACAGGCGCTGGCTCGCTGACCTCGCTGACCGTGGCTGACGAGGGCTCGGGCTCGCTGACCGTGGCTGACGAGGGCTCGGGCTCGCTGACCGTGGCTGACGAGGGCTCGGGCTCGCTGACCGTGGCTGACGAGGGCTCTGGCTCGCTCACCGTGACAGGCGTGGGCTCTGGCTCGCTCACCGTGACAGGCGTGTGCCGGAAGGCGGAAGCCCGTCTTCTCTCCCTCCTCCGGGCAGACGAAGTGGGCCGCGCTGGCTCGTGGAAGGCGACTGGCGTGAGGGTCGGTTTGCTGATAGGTGGAGCTGGTGTTACTGGGGGCGCCGGGGGTGGCTGAAGAGACTCCCCTGTGGATGGTGAGGTAGGGTCCTTCTCAGCAACGCCCACAGAGAGCGGTGAGTCGCACACCAGCAGGGTCGCCACCAGGAAGTCGTGGAGTATCCAGCCATGCGTCGCCTGTGGCAGCCGCTCCTTCAGCGACGGGTCCAAGTTGTCCCTAAAGAAGACCACCAAGGCTGAGTCCGGAAAGGCTGTGGCGCTCGTCAGACGGAGAAAGTCCCGAATGTGGTCTTCGATTGGGCGGTCCTCTTGCCTTAAATCGAGCAGGCGGCATCTAGCCCGTATAACCGCTGGATCCATAGGTGGTCGATTGTTATGTAACGAATGCGGGAAGCAGGAGAAGGCAGACAGGGGTTGCGGATCCAAAAGCAGGTTTTATTTAACAAACTAGCAAAACAAACAAACACAAGAACAAAAGAACAGTCCACGATGGGAAAAACTTAACTAAACACCAATGAACACACAGCGGGAAGAATGAACACGAAGGGCAAGAAACAAGGGCAAATGCACCACAGGAAACCAGACATGAACAATCGACCGGAAGTGAACAAAAAGCAGGGCTTAAATACACAGGGAGTGATGACTGGATTAGACACAGGTGAGAACCATGATGAGTGCAGGCAGTGAGGGAGGCCGAGAATTGTGGGAAATGTAGTTTTAGACAAGGACAGTGAAACACGGGGCGGACAACAAGGAAAACATGACATGGAGCGTGAACGGTGACGGGTGAAATGGAAAACACGGAGCAGACAAGGAAACATGACATGAACGTGAATAGTGAGACACAGAACACAGGGTAGACAACAGAGGAACGTGACAATACTGTACATTAGCACATGATATATCTATTACTGTATGGCAAGTAATAGCGCTTAGAGTTTACAGATTCCTAATCATCCTATGTAACCGGCAGGGATGGTTTATGACTTGCAAAGTCCCTGGGGCCAAATATCTCCAAGGGTCCCCCTTGGAAGGGGGCTTCGTTGTTCATGCCCAAAAGGGTTTTCAAGCGGGTTTGATCACCAAACTAGATGGCACAGTCAAGGGCCCCCTAGTAGTCAAGGGCCCCTGGACACTGGCCCCATTGGCCCGGTCGGTAATCTGTTCCTGGTAACCGGTCCTGCTCGAAACACTCCGAGCGGGATTCGAACCGACATCTACGGCATGGGCGGTGGGCACGCATATGAGGAGGCTAAAGCTTGCAGCCTCTAGCATCAGTCGCTAGTACGCATCTTGAGGCCATGGTAATGAGGTTTACAAAATACACAGCTATCTACCAGCTGGCTACCGTTACACGTATCTGGACCCATTTAGGAGGGCTTCAGCCCTAATGCTGCATTTGTATGAATCGCGAGGCACTTTGGTGGCTTTTCTTGCCTGTAAAGACTGACTACAGCGTGAGCCAATAGCATTAGAGTATGGGCTGTGAAGGAGCACATCATTGGTTTGAGCAACTGAATGAATACGCCCCATTACTCATTCAATTCATGCTGGGAGAGGATCAGCGTCTTATTATGACCGATTGACAGAGAGGAGGCATATCGCTGGTTTAGTTTGGCAATCTCGTTTAACAAGGAGAGAAAGGGTCTGGATCAATTAAGAGGACTTAAATAAAGCCTGTAATTATTTTTAGGATATGTTGTCTTTTTTGTGTGGTCCTCAGGGCTGGACTGGTAATCTGGCATATCGGGCATTTTCCCGATGGGCAGACGCACTTTGGGAGCGATCAGGGACGGACTGGCCATTAGGAGAACCGAGTGTGCCGGTTGGTCGGCCACAAAATGGGCCAAATGGGACAGCGACCGAACTGGCTTAGTATTTTCAATAGACCCGCTTTTCTTTTAATCAGTGTGCTTCTCTAAAGCATGTCATTTCATCCATTTGTATTATATTATTTGACAATTCCCTTATTATAAAATAGGTTGTACCAGTAACGTTGAAATTATGAGACAAATTAGGACGTTTCTGATCATTGAAAAGGGCGAGAAAACTTAAAATGTGCCATTCTTGATAGAACATCATCAAATAGGATGCAGGATGCAGGAAGTGATGACAAAATCTGGATGCTTTTTTACAAAAAATATTTTTTTTAAGTGACGACTTCAGGGAACACCAATTTGCATCATAGGCCTATTATATATAATATAAGATGAGATGAGATGAGTCTGCATACAGAAAGGAGGTTAAATGGCTGGTGTAGTCAAAACAACCTGGAGCTGAACACGCTCAAAACAGTGGAGATGATTGTGGACTTTAGGAGGAACACCCCAACATTGACCCCCCCTCACCATTCTGAACAGCACTGTGGCAGCAGTCATTCAGGTTGCTGGACACAACCATCTCATAGGACCTGAAGTGGGAGACCAACATTGACTCCATTTTGAAAAAGGCCCATCAGAGGTTGTACTTCCTTAACCAGTTGAGGAAATTCAACCTGGCACAGGCACTGTTGATACAGTTAAACTCAGCTTTCACTGAATCTGTCACTGCACTTCAGTAGCTGTCTGTTTTGGTGCATCATACATCAGAAGACTACAAAGGACAGTTCGGACTGCTGAGCTGATTATTGTTTTTTCCCTCAGGCTATCCATCTCATAAACCGTTAAAGCTGCCCCAAAAAGCAATAATTATGTGCAATACATAGTTTAAGTCTATTTATATTATCTAATGTATCCTCTTCTGTCATTACATACAAATAAAAAAAAATATATATATATAAAAAATAAAACTTTTTGCACTGTACATAACATACTGTATTTTTGTATTTTATATAACAGATTTGTTTAGATTTGCACTACGTATGTGTGTCTATGTATGAAGGTGTGTGTCTGTGTGTATGTACGTATAATCATATATATATATATATATATTATTTGTATTATGTCTTGCTGCTGTTTTTGTATTGTTGTGCACTGGAAGCTCCTGTTACCAAAGACAAATTCCTTGTATGTGTAAGCATACTTGGCAATAAAGCTCATTCTGATTCTGATAAATTGTACCTGAAGGCTGGGGACGGAAGTGTGGACGAATCTGCGACTGTGTCTAGAAGGTAACCCCCCGGCAGCCTAAGTCTCGCGGGAGTCTCTTATGCTGTTGCTTAAATTAGGTTTAGGGTTAGATTTAGTGGTATAATTAAGGTTAGGGTTAGGTGTAGGGTTTCTGTAGGACTCGAAATAAACACCAAAACACAGTGTGTGAACGTTCATTGCGGCTCTCACGAGACTTTAGGTAACTACGGGGTTACCTTCTAGACATGACCCGTTTCTGTAGCTTGACCCACTTCCTGTCGATGACGTCAGATCACCAGTCGCATATAAAAACGTATCGAACAGTTTGTTCCGACAAAGAAAGCGCTTCAGCGACTTCAGACTTCATGTGATTCCTGACTAAAAGGGTTCGAAACCCGGACTTCCTGCTGAGGGTACCCCCCTTAGAACCGAATGAAGAAACAAATCTTACTGCTTTTCACATACCGAGGACTAGTAAGAAAAGGAAAGAAAAGTAAAAGAAGAAAATGGCCAATTTTATATTACGGAAAGCCGAGCCCAAGGACGTGTCTGACATATTGCGACTCATAAAGGTAAACAAATTCTAAAAGTATAACACGTACATGTAACATTTAGTCGAATTATAAGTCGAAATTGAACCTTTTTGATATTTATTTCTTTTTAGGAACTAGCCAAATTTGAGGAAATGGAGGAACAGGTCGTCCTAACCGAAAAGGGTACATTTTTTTTTAACCGCGATTTGAGTGTTTTAGTATATTTTATTTTAACGTGTGCAAATATGATGGTTTATTTGTTTGTTTATGTTTCAGAGTTACTTGAGGACGGTTTCGGAGATCATCCGTTTTATCACTGCGTCGTTGCTGAATTACCGAAAGATAAACAGTCCGTAGAGGGCAAGTAAAAAAATATGTTTTAAATATCCCAATTTAATATTAACCACTCCGATGCAATCTCTAGTAATGTGTAACATTTACAATGCAAGTTACATTCTGAACATATGGGAATGGGTGACGTCATGCATCCCTATAATCATCTGACGTCAGTTCCGCTGAATCATCACATGTTGATCATGACGCTGTTTCACTTTTGTAGTCCACTGTGCCATCTTAACCCATTGTTTGCATGACCGCAGGTGTAGGATCAATTGAAATATCTTTTTACACACAAAACAAATCGCTGACTTATATCCTCCTGTTGTTATATGTAGGTTATACAGTGGTTGGCTTTGCCATGTACTACTTCACCTATGACCCCTGGATTGGAAAGCTGCTTTATCTGGAGGACTTCTATGTCATGAAGGAGTTCAGAGGTATAAAAATGCCACCTGTTACCACTTTGGTTTAAAGAAGTGGAGACTTTCTTACCATGATCCATGCCAACACATATCCGGCATATAAAACTAATGTATATTTCTTATGCCCTTTTAGGTTATGGAATGGGCTCTGAAATCCTGAGGATGCTGAGTGAGGTATACATGCTGTAATAGATTAGGTCAAGCAAAAATGCCACAGATATTTTTATTATCCTGTATCTAACTGTACTTGAAAATATTTTATTCTAAGCCTATTTGGTTATGGGTTAAGACACTGTAGTGACCATCTCAATTCGTTTATTCAATTAAAATATTTACAGTGAATGGACGGCACTGTGTATTAGAGGTAGACCGATATATTGGTTTTACTGATTAATCCGCTCCAATAGTTGCTTTTTAGAGCCATCAGCAAAAATCTATTGCGACCATTCCCAATATGCTTTTATTCCTCCATGTTCCTCTGTGGCCGGCGCTGGAGGAGTCTTCAGTTAGAACTCTTTAGTTCTACATTATAACAGTGATTTCTAGAGGTGAAATTAAAAAAAAAAACATGGGGATTCGCTGGGACCACCATTGTGTCCTTGAGTAAGGCACTTAACTCCAGGTTGCTCCGGTGGGAGTGTCCCTGTAATAAGTGCACTGTAAGTCACTTTGGATAAAAGCGTCTGCCAAATGGATAAATGTATGCGAAGAGAATTTGACTATATAGAAAGGTCAGCACATGTTGTCTCCAATTTCATATTATGTGAATAATTTAAACCTTATTCCTTAAACCTCACCACCTGATATAATAAAAAATATTTTTTAAACTTTATCAGTTGAAATTTTAAAATGATAATTTTAAACAATTATTTAATTGTAATTTATTAGTTATACATTTTCATTTATAGGAATGGCTGCTTCTATTAACTGCTTCTATTAACCCCAATTAAATATAATTATAACATTACGTAAACGGACGCTATTACAGGTGCCAGTCTTGGGAGTTTCCACAATTTGGCTCTCCTTGTTTTTTATTTTCTTATATTTTTGTCAGATGGCAAAAAAAAAATCGACATCCAAATTGAAAGTTAGTCAGAAGATTGGGTCGCCCCGTGCATATAAGTACGATCTTTGCGGTAGTTTATGTAGGTCAAAATACAGGAAGCTTTGTGAAAATTCAAAATCCGCAATCACTGACATTCGCATTCGAACTGGATTAGATTTTCTTAGAGGACCCTTGAGTTTGCTGAAAAAAAAAAAAAGTAGGTAATTTGCTCAGGAATTTTTTCCAGAGGTTGTGAGAAAAACAGACTTGTCAGATTCTGACGGGATTAAAAACGCATTATGAACCCAAAGATTTTCCCTAACCACCTCCAGGGAAAACTAGTCCTGTCTGAATGGAATACATTTAGCGAATGTTAAAAACCAATCGGCTGATTAAACTGTTATCAGCCTTTTCCACCCTCTTAGACAATGTCCACATTAATCTGGATACATTTGAAAACTGTTTTCGTTTACAAAAGAAAAATTGCTGTTCCATGTACGAGCTGAAACGCAGTTGTCCTCGTGCTCCATCGCCAGACAGCAACTTGGAATAAACTTTGCGTAATCTTTGAAGGAATGCATTGTGACGGTTGTACAATGCAACATTTATCTTTAACAACGCTCTCAAAGTGCATAACGGGCACAATAACGCTGCTACAATGTGGGCCAAATACTTTATAGTTTTCAGATATCTCAGTTTCCCCTGTCCACACTACGACGCAAAGACAGTTTTTCAAATGTATCCACTTGGGAGTGTTTTCAAAAAGCTAAGTTTTTGCTGTCAAAAATGCCATCTCCGTGTGAACGAAAGGTTAAAACGTAGAGGGAAAAACCATTTCATTTAAGTGAGAATAATTGGTGTGGTGTGGCCTTGGTTATCACTATCCACAAGATCCACTAAAAATAATAATACCCCTAAACATCAGTCCAGAGGTGCAACAATCACTCCTTCTGACACTGGCCTTTATTAGTCCTTTTGTTTGTACTTTTATAGTACTGTGACATTTCTCAGTTTTGAAATTAAAATGTCTGAAGTAGTCTCCTCATCGTTTTTCTCTCCTTTATCGCCCATAGACTGCAGTGAAGACTCGATGCAGCGGTATGCACTTCATCGTGGCTGAATGGAACACAACGTCCATTGAGTTCTACAAGCGGCGCGGTGCCTCTGACCTCTCCCACGAGGAGGGATGGCGTCTCTACGAGATTGACAAGTGCAACCTACTCAAGATGTCTTCCAAGTAGACGTTAAGGTGGCGAAAGTGTTCAATAATGGGATTTTATATGCTTTTGATTGGTTCAACAGTTATTGTTGTCTAAGAGATATAATTGAGATTACAAATGCAATGTATTGTTTAATAAAGTTTACACTTTGAGAAAGTGACTTGAATCATTGATTGGTTCTGATTAAAGAAACTCTTAACTATGAAAGAACATGGTATATTGCATATAAATACAATTTCAGTTGCTTTTTTTTTATTAAGCTTACTTTATTTCGAAAGCAGACTTGCAGTTTCTTCATAAAGGCCAAGTTTGAAGTATGTCACTTCTGTGAAACTGGTGGCATCAAACTGCATTTTAAAATTACTTTTCAGACAGGTCTCTAAAGTGCACTCTCCATCTTCACTTGGTTGATACACCGATGGTCCCACACAAAATGCATGCCATTGGTTGAGCCAATTTTGTTGTCGCACTGCGCAAATGGTTGTTTTAAAAGTGCCTCAGTGTTTGGATTCTTTACCAATGGCTTATTTAAACTGCACATTAAAGGGATTTTTCTTCCCTGATTCTCTGCCTCATACCATCCCAGATGGCACACAAACACAACGATTTTTAGAATATCTCCGCTCTGTAGGTCCATACATTGCAAGTGATTGGTGGCCAGAAATTTGAAGGTCCAAAAAGCACAAAGGGAGCATATATGTAATCCGTAAGACTCCAGTGGTTAAATCCATGTCTTCAGAAGCAATATGATCGGTGTGGTTGAGAAACGGATCAACTTTATGTCCTTTTTTACTATAAATCTTCACTTTCACTTTTGTATTCTTCATACATATTGGCAACTATTGGGCAGGGAATTTCTAGAAATAGGACTTTAAAATGTATTTTGTCACCCACATCTATCATATTGCAAAAACATGGTCTTAACCACTGGGGTCACATGGATTACTTTTATGAGTCGGGCGGCTGTGGCTCAGGTGGTAGAGCGGGTCGGCCACTAATCGCATGGTAACCGAAGTGTCCTTGGGCAAGACACTGAATGCCAAGTTGCTCCCAATGGCAGGCTAGCGCCTTGCATGGCAGCTCTGCTGTCATTGGTGTGTGTGTGTGTGAATGTGTGAATGAGTCACAGTGTAAAGCGCTTTGAAAACCATTAAAGTTAAAAAAAGCACTATATAAGTGCAGAACATTTATGCTGCCTTTATGTGCTTTTTGGATCTTCAAAGTTCTGGCCACCATTCACTTGCAATGTATGGAGCTTTGGAGCTAAAATGTTCTACATAATATAGATTTCTAAAAACTCATACACCTCTAGGATGGCATGAGGGTGAGTACATGAAAGAGGATTTTCATTTTTGGGTGAACTATCCCTTTTAACTGGGATATATGAAAGTATATTAATAGTGAAAAATTACTCACTTCCTTTAAATCACGAAAAAAGGCAAGCTAGACAGACAATGACATCACTCTTCTGAAAACTTCCTAATCACACGAGGATGTTTGAAACATGCGGTGAACCTCTAATTCTAGAAAAATCTGGTTCAGGGGTCGTTTAACTGCTGTAGTTCAAAGTGTGTCCGACATATAATCGATGCTGACATTAACACACCAACACTGATTATAAAGATAACATGACACTATATACAGTATAGATTTTCTAATCGCAGTCAAAAATCAAACTTATCACATGGAATATAATATTTATTTTGGTACACAAGTGCATTTTCGATACAATCGCAGTAGTTATTTTTCTCAAGTTAAAAAATGTCCAGACCACTAACCCCCTCTCTTATGATTGACAGATGAAAGAGGAAGTAGCTAGTGCAAAAGCAGTTCATGAAAGTTGATTGAAGGACGGAGATCCTGTATTTGCTCGGCCAAAACACACATGACCTGACCTTGTCACAGAAACGACCCGAGAGGTGATGCATCTATAAACAAACATCAACGCAATACAATTGAAAACTGAACTAATTAAGACCTGGGGCCTTTATAACAAAACATTGTTATATAAAAGCCCACTTGTCTTGGTTTGAAGAGATAAAATAATGGATATAGTGTTCAAAATGAAGACAAAAAAAGATTTAAATACTTTGTTAGTGGAACAAGTTAGTTCTGAGAAAAGCTCTAGTATAATTTGTTTGTTGTTGACACTTGCTTTGATATTTGAAGGCATTCACACACTTTTAAGTGTGTAAATACTTTTTTGGAGCTACTGGTTGAAGATGCATTTACGGTTAGCAATAATGCATTCATGAGTGGGAAAAAAGGGCTTGTTATGAGTAGATAAATGTTGTTTGTTCATCATGTGCACATGTCTTGTGTTTGTTGTTTTGTACCTAAGCTTTGGTCTCTCCACTGGAACTCTTCTCTGCTTGATCAGACTATTAAAACAGCAAACAAAATGAAAGTTAAGGGTGTTCCTGAACATAAAACCATCTGCAGTGTTTGTCTGCACATAAGAGAAATTTTCGTTTTGGTTGCGACAAACTAACCTTCTGTTGAACCTCCTTTGAGGCAGGTTTGCCTTTGATAAGGTTTTCTATGGCAACATAAGCCTGAAGTGTCCAGTCGTACATGCCATCTCCTGTTTTCTGTTGGGTGGAAAGGTTAGAAATGGTCATCTTAGTTTGATGATTTTATCGCTGCATGTCACCTAGAAGCTGTTGGTCGTGGGGCCATCGTGTATCATGTATTTTCCCATTCATTTCTTCCATAGTGATTTCATCAATCCTTCAAAGTGTTCTAAGCCATGAACCAAACCATCCAGTTCCGATGTGAATTGTAACATTACAAACGTTGGCTTTAATTGATTTGAAAAAATTATTTGAAAATCGACCAAAAAGAGGAAGGTACAAGACTGTGTAATGAGGGTACGAACTACAATCCCATAAAGCATTGCGAATTACGTAATGGAATAAAAATTATGTAAAATGTAAAACTATTTATTTAAAGTTGTTGTTTATAAGTATAGAAACAATACATTTTTATTTTAGTGCTAAATATTCAGATATCAATCTGCGTCACATGGGGTAACCTCCTCGTGGTCACTATAATGTGGTTCTCGCTCTCTGTGGGGCACGTGGTGAGTTGTGCGTGGATAGAGAATAGAGTGAAGCCTCCACATGCACTAGGTCTCCGCGGTAACACGCTCAACAAGCCACGTGATAAGATGCGCGGATTGACGGTCTCAGACGCGGCGGCAACTGAGATTCGTCCTACGCCACCCGGCTTGAGATGAGTCACTACACCACCACGAGGACAGCACATTGGGAATTGGGCTTAACAAATTGGGGAGAAAATCCCAAAAAATAAATACAAATGTTTTAAGGATGCTTAGATATGTTTACCGGAAAACAAGACAAAAATACTTGTATGTCACATTCTGGAGGGGAAATCACTAGAAATCACCAACTCCTAATTGAAAATTAGAGACTTCCACTTAAAGATGCTCTCACACTGCGGCTTTTGGTGCAGACCTGAGTCCGTTTAATTTCAGTTTGATTGGTTTCAGTTTTTCCATAGAAGCTTGAAAGGTTTGCTATGAAAGCAATCTGAACTAAATCCATAGTATCATCCTATTGATGATGGATCTTTTAGATCTTTGCATGCTCCCAGTTGCACTTATTATAGTAACGCATTTCTCATTGGAGCAGTGACCAAATAAATTGCCTTAGGAGTGTAGAATTGAACTCACGTTTGGATCAAGCATTCAAACTAAGCGTGACAACGACCTAATTCTGAGACTATTTTGGGCTGTTTCACTTTATAATCAAAGACCCCCTCACGCTTTACAGGACATATCCATCAGCATTACAGTGTTGAAACTGCCCTTTAGAGACTCTAATCTTAAACCACTTGTTTTTGTAATGATGTGTGTTGACAGGATTTCAATCAGCAGGACACATATGACAGTGAGAGATAGCACGAGAGGTGCCAATGACTTTCCACTGTTGAGTCCATATCGGCTGCAATCAAAACAGACAAATGTCTGATAATAAAACTGTGTTCATGAGAGGTTGAGTCTCTGTCCTTGGGAGTTGTTAGGAATGTGTTTTATCTGCTGTTTTTAAACTGAGCTGATGTGGTGGAAAGTTTCAGATCTGCCTCACCCTTTTCCTCCACTCATTTTGAGACCTGCCCCAGCAGGAGTGAAGGGGTACAAAATGATAACATCGAATAGTCCTACAGCCAGTAAAAATACAATGCACACAGGAACTCGAGCGAGCACAGACACACCTACCTTTGCGATGGTAACAGCCTCTTTTGGATAGTACATAGAAGCACCAACAGCCATTAGGGTGGTTGGGTAGATCAGTTTCTTCAGCCTAGAACCTACAGAAATGTCCAAAAAAAAACTACCTTTAAAAAACCGACAAATTCACCAAGCATTTGTAATAATAATGTGTCACTGTCAGATTCCATGCAGCATAATGCAAATCGCAAAACAACAATTATTTAATGACTTTAAAAATGTCAAGTGTTGTAACCATCAAGTCAAATATTAAAATACTTTCCTCGTACAACTTACTAATAAGGTAAAAATATATTTTTTTAATATCAAGAAGTTTTCTCAGCGTTACACCATTTGACCTGAACAAAATGTACCTTTTCCTAAAAATGGCAAAAATATGTGATATTTTTAAAAAACCGTCATGATGGTCTCTCTGTTTTATGCGTCATTTGGCACATGACAACAGAATGGCGACCTGCGTGTTGGTTAAGCCACCTGACGTTGATATGGTGGACAAATTTATTTTCCCAAATATTAACTAAAATATATAAATATTGAAAAAAAATTTTTTTTTAAATAAATAATAATAAACAGCATTTTATTTAAAGGATTTCAACTTTTAACCCTTTCCTGTTTCAGTGGCATGCCCAAAATGAAAGGCTTATAACTCTACTGCCAAACCAAAGAGGGTAAATTATTTGGTATTATGTGGGGTTTAAAGAAAACATAAAAACAAATTGTAGAAACTGCTGAGAAATCACAAATTTTTTTTCTCCCTGATTTGACCTTATATATCCCAAGATACAAATAAGGTAGCTCCAATAAACATATTTTGTTTTGTTCCCAATCATGTCACACGTAACTATGTTGTGCAATCAAAAGTCGTAGCATTACAAAAAATATTTATCCTAGTGTCCAAAAGCCTCTCCAAACAAATAAAACATAATGATTGTACATAAGAACTAATTGCACATGCAAATACAACAATAACTTAAGGTTTCCTCTCTCTCCAAGCATGCAGGCATGAGTAACAAGATCTCATTCAGTTCCATTCTGTGTCATTTGAGGCATCATTGAGTCTGATTCATGTCCATTGGCGCCATCTCCTGGTGGCCATATGTAATTAGAGTGAACGATCCTCTCGGCCCATATTTGGAGGACTTCTACCTCTGGTTTCAGCAATCTGAATCCTAATCTGATTGGTCATCTGAAGTCATCAGATCCAGGAAGGCTAATGTGTGTTTAGCCAGATAGCACATTAAGTGCTATGTGCATATTGAGCTTTGTGTGGATTATCTAATGATCTATGCATCCGATTACGTTGTGTGTGGGCTCGTTTTAATGGGAATCCCCTCATAAGTAATGATTTGTGATATTTTATGTTCTGTTTATTTTAAGTAAAAATTTGGCTTACAATTAACACCTGTTTATATGTAACATATATGCCAAAGACATAAACATAGCTATTACTAGCTACATTTTTGTCTGTAAGTAAAATATCAGGCTGGTTGTATTCTACTCTTTGAGAGCTTTCCAACAAAATATGACACATGGCTATCTGATCAGTTTTATGTTTTTTACAGATTACAATAATATGTACCATGCAAAATTATTAATTAATCATCAAAACGGAACACTTCTGATTTGTATGCAAATTTGAAAGCAGCTGTTCAGCTTTGGACATTGTTCAGTTTTGGTCATAATGCCTACATGCATTGTAAAGTAGAGCTTCTAAGTTTTAAAATGATAACTATTTTGTGTTGGTCAAGACTGTAGTTATTAATATTTTGATAATATTTTTTTTCTCTGTAGGCCAATCCGAGCTTAAAGGTTTAATGAGACTTTTTTTTTGTCCACTGACATTTTTTACTTTAAGCCCCAGAAATAATACCAAAATGACTTTGAACTCAGAAATAGAAAACTTATTAATCATACTAGAGGTGCATTCAAGTAATTGTTTGTGTGAATAACTAATAACAGATCCAGGCAAAAATAAAAAAAGAGCATCGCTCATCATTATCCCGTTTATCAAAAACAGCTGGTCAGCATTACTACCAGGGTTCATTATCTAGCAAATAACTATGCTAAAGCTAACATTAGCCTCACCAAAAATGCCTTAAAACCTTTTTTTATCATTATTATTTTTTAATACATTAAGTTGCATTAAAATGCTGTTAATATACAGTACATGCAAAGCTATTACAGCCTACTACTTTAAAGGTGAGGTGTGTAATTTATTAAGATGTTTTTTTTTCCTCCAATCCCAATTGAATGTGGGTAGACAGCTATAAGTAATCCATGGGTAGCATGAGCTCACTGATCTTGCACTGTTGGCCAGTGATATTTGGACTTGGGTGCATATAATCACTCTGATAATAAAATCCAGGTCCCAGTGCTACAGAAGATGCAATTAAAAGATAGTTAACCCAAAAAAAGAAAATTCTGTCATCATAATGTGGTTTATTGTTCTACATGAGGGTGAGTAAATGATAACAGAATTTAAATGTTTGGGTTAACTATACCTTTTAAAACGTTTAATACCTCGTCCAAGGAAAAGGCCAAGGATCCCAGCAAAGCCAATGACTCCAGCTCTGGGGTAGAAATCAGTCGGAGGGTTCTTCAGGTAGGCATAACTGTCTGAATCACATTTAAGGCATGTTATGTCACATTAGAAACAGCCATGTACATTTACTACAGTGCATAACACACATATGACGGACAATTCTGTGCATGTTTCCTTTGTATCCACATGTGTGTGTGAGTGAGTGTTTGCTTACTTTGCCCAAACTGCACAGTACTGTCGACCTTGGGTTTCACTGCTCCATAGACACCCTGGGTTGCGATGTCAAAACAAGAAAAGAATGTTACTTTTTACAATGTTACATTCACTTTTCAGAATCAAGGGGTCAAAATGCTTTTTGAGAGTCAATGTCAAAAGAAAATGCCAAAAGGAGAACAAACAACGAAGGAGTTGATGTAAACGGACAACTTTCATTTCTTGTAACCAAAGCAGAATGTTTCATTTCTGTGTAAGTAAAAGTTGGCCCAAAAATTCTGACATCATTTACTCACCCTCATGTTGTTCCAAACAGGTTTTATTTTCTCCTTCTGTGTTCCTTAGGAGAAAGAAAATCAAACCGGTTTGGAACAACATGAGGGTGAGTAAATGATGTCAGAATTTTCAGAATGTTCACGCTGCTCTTTTCCATACAATGAAAGCAGACAGTGACTGTCATAAAAGAAGTACATATGACTCGTGCTCTATATTCCAAGTCTTCTGAAGTCATATAAAAGCTGTATGCTTTTATTGTGTTACACAGAAGAAAGTCAAACAGGTTTTGACAGACATGATGACAGAATTGTAATTTTAAGGTGAACAAAACATTTTAACCTCTGCAAAGTCCAAAGGTTTAAAGTGGACTTTATAGCATATAGGTTTATAACATAGATTAGCTTGTTAGGATTTTGATGCATTACAAAAGTGCTTTCTAAACAAATCTTTATCAGCAGTAATAAACACATAATCCATGCTAGAGATAAGGCAACAATTCCTCAGACAATTAAAATGTAGAGACAAAAAAAAAAAACCCCATGGCACATTCTTCTAATTTTTGTCATTGTGGATTTTATATATTTCATTATATTTAATTTTAAGCTGTTTAGATTTGGGTATCATGCCTCTGCAGACACTGTAGTGAACTGTAGCTATCTGTATACCCTCCTTTAGAGGTGAGTGTTATTGAATGTGTAGATAATATAAGGGGAATTTTGGAGAAACATTATTAATATAAGTTCTGAAAACACTGAACGTGAAGAAACACTCCCAATAACTTCAAAAGTGATATTAAAGGGGGATAGCTCACCCAAAAATCTGAATCCGATTGAGCTTTATTGCCAAGTACACTCACCTAAAGGATTATTAGGAACACATACTAATACTGTGTTTGACCCCCTTTCGCCTTCAGAACTGCTTTAATTCTACGTGGCATTGATTCAACAAGGTGCTGAAAGCATTCTTTATAAATGTTGGCCCATATTGATAGGATAGCATCTTGCAGTTGATGGAGATTTGTGGGATGCACATCCAGGGCACGAAGCTCCTGTTCCACCACATCCCAAAGATGCTCTATTGGGTTGAGATCTGGTGACTGTGGGGGCCATTTTAGTACAGTGAACTCATTGTCATGTTCAAGAAACCAATTTGAAATGATTCGAGCTTTGTGACATGGTGCATTATCCTGCTGGAAATAGCCATCAGAGGATGGGTACATGGTGGCCATAAAGGGATGGACATGGTCAGAAACAATGCTCAGGTAGGCCGTGGCATTTAAACGATGCCCAATTGGCACTAAGGGGCCTAAAGTGTGCCAAGAAAACATCCCCCACACCATTACACCACCACCACCAGCCTGCACAGTGGTAACAAGGCATGATGGATCCATGTTCTCATTCTGTTTACACCAAATTCTGACTCTACTATCTGAATGTCTCAACAGAAATCGAGACTCATCAGACCAGGCAACATTTTTCCAGTCTTCAACTGTCCAATTTTGGTGAGCTCTTGCAAATTGTAGCCTCTTTTTCCTATTTGTAGTAGAGATGAGTGGTACCGGTGGGGTCTTCTGCTGTTGTAGCCCATCCGCCTCAAGGTTGTGCGTGTTGTGGCTTCACAAATGCTTTGCTGCATACCTCGGTTGTAACGAGTGGTTATTTCAGGCAAAGTTGCTCTTCTATCAGCTTGAATCAGTCGGCCCATTCTCCTCTGACCTCTAGCATCAACAAGGCATTTTCAGCCCACAGGACTGCTGCATACTGGATGTTTTTCCCTTTTCACACCATTCTTTGTAAACCCTAGAAATGGTTGTGCGTGAAAATCCCAGTAACTGAGCAGATTGTGAAATACCCAGACCGGCCCGTCTGGCACCAACAACCATGCCACGCTCGAAATTGCTTAAATCACCTTTCTTTCCCATTCTGACATTCAGTTTGGAGTTCAGGAGATTGTCTTGACCAGGACCACACCCCTAAATGCATTGAAGCAACTGCCATGTGATTGGTTGATTAGATAATTGCATTAATGAGAAATTGAACAGGTGTTCCTAATAATCCTTTAGGTGAGTGTATGCTTACAAACAAACAAGGAATTTGTCATGGTGACAGAAGCTTCCAGTGCAAAGAGAATGCAACTATATATACATACATACAAACATATACAGCAGTCCAAACTATTCTTTGAAGTCTCCTGATGTCTGACATGGTAGGTGCACCAAACCAGACAGTTACTGTACAGTTGCTGAGTTTAACTGTATCAGCAGCGCCTGTGGCAGGTTGAATTTCCTCAACTGGTTAAGGAAGTACAACCTCTGATGGGCCTTTTTCACAATGGAGTCAATGTGGGTCTCCCACTTCAGGTCCTATGAGATGGTTGTGTCCAGCAACCTGAATGACTGCTGCCACAGTGCTGTTCAGAATGGTGAGGGGGTCAATGTTGGGGTGTTCCTCCTAAAGTCCACGATCATCTCCACCGTTTTGAGTGTGTTCAGCTCCAGGTTGTTTTGACTGCACCAGTGAGCCAGCCGTTCAACCTCCCTTCTGTATGCAGACTCATCGTCATCATCTTTGATGAGGCCGATGACTGTAGTGTTGTCTGTAAACTTCAGGAGTGTGCCCGAGGGGTCCTTAGTGGTGCAGTCATTTGTGTAGTGGTAGAAGAGTAATGATGAGAGAACACATCCCTGCGGGGCACCAGTGCTGATTGTACATGTGCTGGAGTTGAATTTCCCCATTCTCACTTGCTGCTGCATGTCTGTCAGAAAGCTGCTGATCCACATAGGATCAGTAGGAGAGTGATGAATGAATTTTACATTTACATAGCAACTTTCTGACATTTCCCTCAAAGAAATAAAAAAAAGTGGGGTTGATGTTGTTAAAAGCCGAACTGAAGTCAACAAATAGTATCCTTGAATAAGTCCCTGGTCTGTCTAGATGCTGAAATATGTAATGCAGTCTCATATTGACTGCATCATCCACAGACCTGTTTGCTCCATAGGCAAACTGCAGGGGATCCAGGAAGGGTTCAGTGATGTCCTTCAGGTGGGCCAACACCAGTCTCTCAAATGACTTCATGACCACAGATGTCAGAGTGATGGGTCAAAAATGATGATTTTCAGATGATTATTTCAGCTCTGTAGGTCCTCACAATGCAAGTGAAAGGGGACCAAACTGTTGAAGCTCCAAAAAGCACATAAAGGCAGCATAAAATAATCCATAAGATTTAAATCTATATCTTCAGAAGCAATATATTAGAGATCAATATATAGGAGGATTTTAACAATAGATTCTCCTCCCTGCCCAGGAGGTGGCGATATGCACGAAGAATGTGAAACGCCAAAAACAAAAGAAAAATAATCTAAAAACGGACACCCACACCTATCATATTTCTCCAGAAGACATGGATTTAACCACTGGATTCTTATGGATTACTTTCATGCTGCCTTTATGTACTTGCTTTGAAAAATGTAAATGTAAATGCTTTCAAAAACGTTGTGTTCACCATAAGAAATTACAGTAAGTCATTCACATCTGGGATGGCGCGTAAATTATGAAAGAATTGTTATTTTTGCATGAACTATTCTTAAGTTGACAGAGTATCTTTTTTATGCTGAAGTAATTTTATATGTAGAAACCCCTGAAGTGAAAGATATTAAATTCCATTTAAAAAATAATATAATCAAATTTATATTTATTTGAAAAGTGCTATACAAGTCAATTTTTAAAAGCATACAATAAAACTAAAAATATTGTTTCAAAGCAGCATTACCAAAAATATTGAATTACAACCCTTAATTCAAATACAAATATGATTTGTTTTAAATATTATATTAACTGGCAATTTTTGTTTTCTAAAAAAACATTTGCGGCCCCCCTCGCACCCCCCAGATCAAACACAGACTGGCCAATTATTAAAATGCATTTAAGCACAGTGTTTATTGTATCTCATGCATTATTTACAGGTACTTTTGTATTTGAAGTCGTTTTAATTTTGAAGAATTATTATTATTTTATGTATTTGACATAAATGGATGACACCCATTAAAAACACCCTTATAAAGGTTAAAATGCCCCAGAAAATGTGGTCAAATATCGTTACCCTCATAAAAACATGTTTGTCTGGTGTCTATGTGACCAAAGCTCCATTATGGGTAGTTCTAGAAAAATGTTGTGAAGCCGATGAGCAAACTAGGGAGAACTGGTAAAAACATGCAAATAAAAAAAACAAAAAACATTTACATAGTTGTGCTCAAAATTGCATACTTGGTAATGATTTGGTAATATATGTACCATTTTTAGAGACAACATGAGTGAGCAGGCCAAACACATTTCTTTTATAACTTATGGGTGTTTCATATTCAACTGTAGGTTATAACAGAATGGCACAATCATAAAACAAAACATGGCAACCAAGAAAAAAATGAAATGACCTCTGTTCAAAAGTCTGCATTAGTTCTTAATACAGTGTATTGCCCCCTTTAGCATCAATGGCAGTCTTTTGTAATGGTTGTCTATGAGGCCCCAAATTCTTGCAGGAGGTATAGCTGCCCATCCATCTTGGCAAAATGCCTCCAGGTCATGCAGTCTTTGGTCGTCTTGCATGAACCGCATGAGTGGCTCGATGATATTAAGGTCAGGAGACTGTGATGGCCACTCCAGAACCTTCAACATTTACTGCTGTAACCACTGGAGGGTCAACTTGGCCTTGTGCTTCGGGTCATTGTCATGCTGGAAAGTCCAAGAGCGTCCCATGTGCAGCTTTCATGCAGAAGAATGCAAACTGTCTGCCAGTATTTTCTGACAACATGCTGCATTCATCTTGCCATCAATTTTCACCCCAAAAATATCAGTGAGCCACCACCATGCTTCACAGTGGGGATGGTATTCTTTTCACTGTTGGCCTTGTTGACCCCTCTCCAAACACAGTGAAAATCTGTGAAAAAGGCCCATCAGAGGTTGTACTCCCTTCACCAGTTGAGAGCTAACAAACTCATTGCCTATTTATACACAGACTCTAATTGCAATTTAAAAAGCCACAGGTGTGTGAAATTAACCTTTAATTGCCTTTTTAAACCTGTGTGTGTCACCTTGTGTGTCTGCAACAAGGCCAACCATATATATGTACAACTGTATATATATATATATATAATTGAGTAATAATACTTATAAAGAGCTTCTGTTTTAATATTTGTATAAGACGTTCTGCTTTTAACGGTGGGTCAGTGTGCCCTACATCCTCTCGTTCATGTGTGTCAAATGAAATGCTGATTCATGGAACAGGACATATTTAATGTCGATATGATATTTCATAATATTTCTCATTTGTTGTTCCTACACACTTTACCATCAGAGGTCTTTTTGGAGAGATCTATGCAACTAAAGCAATAGTCCTCATGAGAACACTACACATAAGAACATTACACAAACCACCTGATAACAGCACAAAACTGGGAACAGAATGCTCTGTGGCGTTATATCCAGGCCCTCTGCCTTTCTCCGTTTTAGAGTTTGACTTTACAGAACACTCTCCTTTAATTCCAGACAAAATGTAATATCATGAAACAGTGAGTGTGTATTCTTAAAATCAATGGTTCTTAAATGGTTTTGCTTCAGAATCCAGATTTACATTGGAAAGCAAGTGGCAACCCAAAACATTAATACAATTTTTTAACATAAAACTGCAATAGTGGCCTGGGTATCTCAGCGAGTATTGACGCTGACTATCATCCCTGGAGTCGCGAGTTTGAATCCAGGGCGTGCTGAGTGACTCTAGTCAGGTCTCCTAAGCAACCAAATTGGCCCGGTTGCTAGGGAGGGTAGAGTCACATGGGGTAACCTCCTCGTGGTGGTGATTAGTGGTTCTCGCTCAATGGGGCGTGTGGTGAGTTGTGTGTGGATCATGGAGAGCAGCATGAGCCTCCACATGCTGTGAGTCTCCGCGGTGTCATACACAACGAGTCACGTGATAAGATGCGCAGATTGGCAGTCTCAGAAGCGCCGGCAACTGACACTTGTCCTCCGCCACCCGGATTGAGGTGAGTAACCGCACCACCACAAGGACCTACTAAGTAGTGGGAATTGGGCATTCCAAAAGGGAATAAAATAAAAATAAAAAAACAACAACATAAAACTGTAACTTATTCATGTTACCATGAACTAATAAATATGCACAATTATTAACACAATTAGGCTAAATACAAATGAACTCTAAATATTTAATACACCTGTTTTTCTTTTACTTTGCATAGCTTTGTTACACAACTTGTCTATGATGACATCTGCTTAATTTAGAAAACGTCTAAATTAAACATCTACCAAAGCACAGCCTTTGACCTAGACAAGATAAGAGAAGCCTTTTCTCTTCCCTTTCAAAAGCTGATACCCCCATTTATTTTGTAATCCTAATTTTGCGTGATTATATAGTTAGTTGTGAATCATCATTTTTTAAACCTGCTCTCTGCGACCATATCAGAACAGATCTGCAACACATTTTTGGGTCATGGTTCTCCATTTAAAAACAACTGCTTTAGATAATTATATTCTATCAAATACAATCACATGAAATGAGGCAAAATGAAACTATTTATGTTCAGGACAGCCTGTCACACTTCCTCTGTGCAACTGCAATGCTGAGTGAGAGAATTTGATAAAATGCTGATCAGAAATCTGCTAAACAGATACATCAGATGCATCACTAGACTTCAGAATCAGATGAACTGCGGTATAAATGCATACCAACCCGTATAACAGAGTCTAGATAAACATTTTAATGCAAACAGGAACTTGACGATAGGTTTGATTAACATGACTGATAAACACCCCCCATTTGTAACCTAACGCCCCCTCTCTACTAATTTGTTCTCAGCGCCCCCTGGCATCCTTTGAAAGCCCACTGGGGGCGTTTATACGATTAACTTTATTCGCTTCTAGTGTGGTAAAATTGGATGTTGCTTGTGTTATAATACATGATACTCTTAAGTATAACTCTGAATACAGAAAGTCTTATAATGTATTATAACTAGTTATAATTATTTATGAGAAGTTATAACTTGCTATAAGATGTATTATGAGACATTATGAATGCAGAATAATGCCTTTACAATGCATTATAAATATGGTCTTCATCGAATGTATTACCGAAATGTTTACTTCGTCAGCTTGTCACAATGAAAGAGTCAGGACAAGTTGAGCTCTGTTGTGCTGATGTGTACGGCATGCACAGTACAAGTATGCACAGTATTCATACTATATACAGTAGAAAGAGTCGCATGCTAATATGCTCTTCCAACAAAGGAAGTCTAACACACAGATCTACGAGAGGCAGCCAGCAGTGGTGTTGATGATCTGTGCATGTGTGTGTGTGTGTGTGCGTGTGTGTGCACTTATGGGTACCTGAACTTTCTGTTTGGCAGAGCTGGCCGTTTGCTGAATACGACCAGATCACCAGCAACCAGAATGGCAAAATCAGAACCGCAACGGGGAGGAACCAAATCAATACAACATCATCACTGAATGATAAATGATTATTAATCATAATATACAGAATCACAAATTAAAGGGAAAGAGCTGCATAAACATAAAAAAAAAAAGTATGGCTCTATAAACCATATTTGATTATTTAAAGGAATGTTCCGGGTATAAAACAAGATCAACTTTACTGTTGATTACCACAGAAATTCATCCTTCTCGTCCTTCAATTTGTAAAAACAAGCAATAATCCTGTTTACAGTAATGCATGTGTGTGATGAAAGTCTATGGGATAAAACGTTCTTTTGAGGGTTTAAAGCAGAAATGTGAAGCTTGTATTTCTGTTTGAGCACTTTAACTAATTCTTCTGTACAAAATGAGGGTTATCAACCTCTATAAACCTTGTGCACCTCTTCAAAAATGCAACTGCGCATCGTGTCGATGCAGACAACAACAGCTGTGATTGGTTCACTTTGTAACTATAGAACGCCCCCCAGGATGATAACAACGATATCTGAGGTAGTGTCACATTTTAACTCGATCATTTTAACATCTATGCATCATATGACATTGTGTTTGGACTCAGGACCATTCTCAGAACAAACGAAAGTGACAAAAGACATCTGTTCACAGCTTGTAAACTGTAATTTAATAAATATTTTAAATCCATTAATGACAGTGCTTTTGTTTATTTATGAATGTATAATTCGGATTTTGGCTGTGTAATCGCAGAACGACACAGGACTATAAATGCAAACCAACGCGTTGGCCACTATGTTGAGCCTACGCCGTAGGTCCTGCACAGAAGTCTAAATCATCCTTTTAATGCTGGGACTAATGTTCGGGATTCGGTGTTACAGACATAACTCCTATCTGTGGATTTTTTATATGTAAACAGTACATTTCTGGTATCTTTGCTCATATTGCGTGAAAGTTACCGTATTAACTTGCTTTACATAATAACGATAAGTTGGTGATTTTATCACACTAGTCTTATGTTAACACGAATAATGTTTAAGTCTTCTGAGTTTACATTTTCACATTTATCATAATGCAATGCCCATAGACTTCCATTGTAAGTGCATTACTGTAATTACTGTTTTTACAAACCGCGGAACGAGTCAAATTTCTTTCGAGGTTAGAAAAGTTCTGCGGCAGAGTTGGGTAAGTAACTAAAAAAGTAATCCACTACAAATTACAAACTGCTTCTCTAAATTTATAATCAGATTACTTTACTGGTAATTCTTCGAAAAAGTAATCACATTACTAATTACTGTACTTTTAAGTAGGGATGCACCGATACCACTTTTTCTCTTTCCGATCTGATTCCGATATCGGAAATCTCAGTATCGGCCGATACCGATTCCGAACCGATACCAGTGCTGTTTTTTGCATAAACAGTTTAGAATATCTTTACATTATTGTGTGGATGTAATTGGGAGTATTCTTTAATATGAAAAGAAACACAAACCTCTAACTGCACATTATTTCAATATAAATGTATCGGTTATTAAGAAACACTTTAATATTAACTAGTATACTGGATAATGTAGCAGCAAAATTAACAGTAATTCCAGTATAAGCATCAGTTTTTTTTTTTGCAACGTTTTTTCAACTAGCATCTTGACTTTAAAGGATTCAGATCTCTTCTTTGTTAATTTAGTTGTAAGACATCAGTCCACTTTTCATTCACAGTTATTTTTTGGAACAATATTCAACTTACATATTGTTATCATTTGTAAACAAATAATAATGTATTACAACAGTAATATATAGTAATATATCTCAATCATGCACCTTTAACTTTTAAACCCTCATGCTTTTATTTTGACATTCTGAACTCTCCAGGACGTCCTGTATGTGTCAGTTTGTAGTTCACAGTAGTTTAATTCACTTCTTATTCAAATTCTGGTAAAATGTTCCTCCGGTGCCGTTCTAAATGCATATTATAAGTGAACCGAACTATTGAGCATCTACATCTGAGATGTTGTTCTTGAGTAGCGCTCACATATTGCGCAACGTGTGAAGGCTAAAAATAGCCGCGAGTGTGTGTGTAAACAGAGCGGCGCCATTCACTGACGAGCTGGAGCTGCACGTGCATTTTATATATTTACATATTAAACAGCCTTTTGTGATTCACAGAGCTATCGCACGTCTTCAAGTGCTTTGAATAAAATGCACGAGTCGTGTGAACTGCTATAATGCTGTTTTTATGATTCTTTTATGTCATTTAATTGAGCTTCACAGTAACAAACACGACTAACACACAGTATTGGATTTAGATTTGACAGACCGATTAAAAACATCAGTATCGGAGCCGATACCGATCCAGGTATCGGAGCATCCCTACTTTTAAGTTACTTTCTTAAACACTTGTCACAAATATTGTGTTTTTATGCTCAACAAATTCAAAATAATGTCTATTTTCTCCTTGTTCATTGTCGCACACCCTTCAGCTGTCACACAAACAGACATGCAAATTAGCATTTGAATTCACAACTGTATTACACATAAATAATTTTTTTTTACATTACATTAAATTTTGTAATGTAAGTACTTAAAAGTAATTCTTTTCACTGAAAGTCAGTAAATGTAATCTGATTACAAGAATTTAAAATGTAACGTGTTACACTACTTTTTGGGCCTAAAAGTAATCTGATTACACCCAACCCTGGTCTGTGGTTGGTAAAACCACATCCAAAACAACTCTGTGTCTGACTGTTATTTGAAGAGCTTTTAAAGAAACACTTCTAAGAAAAGAACAAAAGAAAAGGACAAGAACAATTAACTGTGTCTAATAAAAGTGTAAAATAATGTGTAAAACTTCACAGAATTTATTTGTATTTTTGATTCTTGTATTAAATAAACTCCAGTATGAGTGTTGTAAATGATTTAAGATGGGTGAATCTCATGATACATGTCACAAAATCAAAAGAAAGAAATTAGAACTTATAAATAGTCTATTTTAAGGATTATTAAAACATTTTGATTGTAACATCAATTAATGCTGATTTAAATAATAAAAACAAACACTGTATTACAGTTATTGTTTTTATTCATTTTCTTATTTC
The DNA here is from genome assembly GCF_025860055.1 of Xyrauchen texanus. Lineage (NCBI taxonomy): Eukaryota > Metazoa > Chordata > Actinopteri > Cypriniformes > Catostomidae > Xyrauchen > Xyrauchen texanus. Next base: position 58,051,450 of record NC_068278.1, on the reverse strand, counting down.
TCATTCTGAATGTCACTTTCTTTATAAAAGCATCTGCTAAATTAATAAATACATTTTTTATTTTTATTTTGGGGTGTTTTTATATCTTCATGAGCTTCACCCTTATTTGTGTCTGATTATGTTTAATGATTATATGAGTAAAGGCTTGCAAATCATTCTATTTATAAATGATCAAAAATGGACATGCCATGCAGAGCAGCAGATGCATTTGCCATATACACATACATATACAGTATACGGCAGTGTGCATCACTTAAGCAATGTGCCGTTGTTGGGAGGATGAACACAGATTTGACAGATTTAAACAAACGTGACAGGTAGAATTATTGCACTGTGACTTCTCGACATAATTAGTGCACTGCTTTCACAGGATGTTCCATACAAATATCTGAGGTATTAACAAGACAAATCAAAGGGTGTGTTTTGGATCCAGGAACTCTATGTCCTTTACCAGTTACCAGCTCAACTTGCTTACATGTTAAGTCAAACTAGGTAATACCAAAAATGGGAAACATTTCACCTAAACCAACCGTAAACCAAGACAGCCCTAAACCAGGTGTTCTTTAAATATTCAGAACCAAGACAACCCAGTCGAACTTGTTAAAAGTGAATTAGTACACAAAACCAACTCTGTGCACGCAACAAGGTGAGTCCGCTTGCATGATTGAGTATGATAAACTTTCATGTCTTTACCTGGCACCGGGTGGCATAAGGCTCTGCCAGTCTTCGCACTGTGGCCACGCCCTCTTCCACCTGCCCTCTCTCAGGCTCCACATACTGGAACTTCTGCTGTGGTGTTGTGTAGAGAGAGAGCTGCAAAAGCAAAGTTGCCTCAGTATTACAGTAAAAATGATTTACTGTAAGAGTGATCTTTGGAAACTCTGGTTTGCACTACTGATTATAAGGACAAATAATGAGGATAAGTCTCATTAAACGTGCAGATTTTATCCCAAATCAAAAGAACAAAAATATATTTTGAATTATTTTAAATGTTATTTTATAAAATAATAATGGGGAAAAAACAATATTGTCAATTTAAGCATTTAGGCCATTTATTTCATGCAACTAATTAAATAAAATGTTCTAATTTCATTCTGTTGATTGTTAGATTGTTATAATTGAAATAATATAGCATTATTGATTCTGCATTACAGTGTGACAATTCTATTTTTTGCATTGGGGGTGAATTAAAATAATGTCACAGGCTTCATTTTCTTCATGCAAAACAATAATGTCCTTAATCATTTCTTGGCTTTGATACTGAGACTCTCCTATAAGGCTGTAAGAAGTAGTTTCACATTACCTCGTCTACACTCAACAGAGTTGAGCTGGTTTTCTCATCACCGCTGGCGGCCAGCACAGAGGCCGATAACAATCCCAGAGCACCTGATACTCCTGCTACCCCTCCAACCTATCACAACATCCGCAGCGCCGTCACCATGGAAACAGAGTACATGAATAAACCGGTCAGATGGAATTTACTGATCCAAAAACCCCCATTAGGTGGAGCATGCAACACTGAAGAACTTCACAATGACTTTTTTATCAACGGCAGTTTTGTTGTCACTGTCAATGCATGCTGTATGTTTCTTATTTAAGCAAGAATAATGTACAGGAAGGACACAAACATACACACTCAAACGGCCCGCATATAGTTGTTTTATGAGGACATTAAGAGGACATTCTTTCAAACTTGACACCGAAACAGAAACGAAAAATAATTTTCCATGGCCAATGTTTAGGACAAGGATTAAAGACATAAACAAGTTACATAATTCTGTTTTGACTCAACTGGTGGGTCGTGACCCAAACATGTGTTATAGGTCTGGGAAAAAACAATGTTAAATGCAAATAATAAAACGCAACTAAGCACCGAGTTGTGCATGGATAGGAAATGAACAGGCTTATCAACATTTAAAAGAGAGGAGAAAAAACGTCCTACATCTTTTGTTGTTTATGTCAAAGGCTGTGCGTCCAAATCATTATGTTGGCGCCTATTCATCTGAATAATAAAACTAATAATATCAATTCAATATTTGTCACAATGTATATACCATGTGATAAGCTGGTAAATCACATTTCTGCTGTTGTGTTCGCATTAACAAAGATGTAATTTTCCATTTCAGCCTCTGACATGTAAATCATTTGCATATTGTTGGGCTGTACTACATTTCATACAGAGTTTCAGACTATGCCGTGGCCTTCTTCTTATGTCATTTTGGTCATACTTCATTAGAATTACTTTTTATTTTATTTCTATGTATATATAAATCTCTGCAGAACTTTTTTGTACAACTTTTGCTTCCAATTTTCAAGTTTACATACGCTGAAAGTTGTCTAGATGCTTTTTCTACTCATCTATCTCATCTATAAGGTTTGATGCCAGCCTTTGGTTTGCAGTAAATAATTGTAAATCATGAATAATAAAAAACTGAAGATTTTGCTCTTTATTAGCAATGAACCCGATATGATTGAGGAATTTGAAAAATATCAAAGCTTTTAACCCTCTATCTAGTAAAGAGCTTTTGCAAAAATCTTTTTCAAACATATACATTTCTGTATTATTCATTATTACAGTATTTAAAGCCGAAGTATGTAATTTCTGCGCCACCAAGCGGAACTGCAAAAATAAACTTTATTATATAAATTAGCTGTCGTTGGTCAAACAGAGAAATTTTCATTGCACAACAGAAACACAGTGCTTACAGTTTTCGAGAAAATTATCTTATGAATGGCTTACTTATAGTTGTATCTGCATATTAAGCTGGGATAGAATAAATGTTTTTAACTGAAAAAGTTCCACACATTCATTTAGCATTAATTGAACAAATAACCCGCCAACATGTCCAGAAGGGGGCGCTATATCGCAAAGAAAGTTTACGCTTAAAAACATTAAAGTCCCCAGATACACAAGTTAGGCATATGAGGTATCATTTGAAAGCTTGGAATCTGATATTTTCAAAGATAACCATTACTTCTGCATTTAGGTTACAAACAATAACAAAATAAGGCCTGAAAACATCTGTGTCGCAAATAAGCGCCACCTAGAGGTAATGGGGTCATGTAGCAAATAAAAGCTCTTATTCTCAGAAATGCAACTGCATGGTTTATTTTGTTTGCACATTAGTGCACCACCGTTCGAAAGATTTTAATCCCAAATTGATTTTTTTTCTGTAAGACATCAAATGCAAACATCCCTTTTATGTGCCGATAACTGCTGCTTTATGTGCTTTTATAGTTTCTGTCTCCATCTAGTGGCCTGATGTGGTACTGCACCTGAGCGGTGACGCGCCACAATTCGCTTCTGTCACAACGGGCTGATTTTATATGTTTATAAGATCACTGAACAACTGTAAACTAGTAGTAGTAATTCAATAAGCCTTAATGACCATAATATCTTTCAACCTTAAACAGTGGCCCAGTCGATAAATCAAAACAAGAGTTTGACATTTGCCGGGGATACTGTATAGTGATCGTTCACAGCGAATTGAAACCGCACAGATATATTTATAGGGTCTATAGGCAGTCTATAGATCTACAACAACATGAAATAGCTAGTAATAATGAATAGTTTTATTTAAACAAGTATAAAAGTTTAGTGAGGCTAGAGCTTCTGAAGTGTCCTTGTACTTCCTATCCTCAAATGCCCTTTTTAAAGCTCAAAAAATGAATTCCTATGGCTGTAATGCCTTCAAATCAATTAAACAATATACGTATTTAAGACAGGAACATCTCCTGCGTTAAAAGCAGAACGACAAAACAGAAGACGAACTCAAACCGGTCATCTTAAAGTTTTTAGTTCTCACCTTGTACATTTTCCAATCTTCTTCTTCACTGCTGCCCGGTGTTCAATCACACATTGGTGTTGTACCGCCATCTGGTGTTCATTAAGCGCATTACAATCAGAATGAGTTTATTCCGCCATCTGGTGTTCATTAAGGGCATTACAATCAGAATGAGTTTATTCCGCCATCTGGTGTTCATTAAGCGCATTACAATCAGAATGAGTTTATTCCGCCATCTGGTGTTCATTAAGGGCATTACAATCAGAATGAGTTTATTCCGCCATCTGGTGTTCATTAAGCGCATTACAATCAGAATGAGTTTATTCCGCCATCTGGTGTTCATTAAGGGCATTACAATCAGAATGAGTTTATTCCGCCATCTGGTGTTCATTAAGGGCATTACAATCAGAATGAGTTTATTCCGCCATCTGGTGTTCATTAAGGGCATTACAATCAGAATGAGTTTATTCCGCCATCTGGTGTTCATTAAGCGCATTACAATCAGAATGAGTTTATTCCGCCATCTGGTGTTCATTAAGCGCATTACAATCAGAATGAGTTTATTCCGCCATCTGGTGTTCATTAAGGGCATTACAATCAGAATGAGTTTATTCCGCCATCTGGTGTTCATTAAGCGCATTACAATCAGAATGAGTTTATTCCGCCATCTGGTGTTCATTAAGCGCATTACAATCAGAATGAGTTTATTCCGCCATCTGGTGTTCATTAAGGGCATTACAATCAGAATGAGTTTATTCCGCCATCTGGTGTTCATTAAGCGCATTACAATCAGAATGAGTTTATTCCGCCATCTGGTGTTCATTAAGCGCATTACATCTGACCCATTGACCAAATTGTTTTATTATATTCATAATTTGTTTATGCCTATAATTTCTATATAAACATTGTTTATGAGAAGGGCAGCTTTTATACTGCAATTTTAGGCTTTTTCACTCGCTCTATGCCATTTAGTTTAAACTCTTTTGGGTTTTCTAAGCAACCAAGACAGTTTTATGGCCTGACAACAAACACTAAGACAATCTAAGCTATTTTAGAGCACTATATGGCACTTAACGTTTTTGTCTGATAGGTTAGTGATATTTAATACTGTACAAATTTCCCAGAATTACATTTCTAACAATCTGACAGGCAAAATGATTATTTCAAGGCCTATGAGAATTATGCCAGAGGAGATCATATAGAGACAGACAGCTCTTCAAACTGCTTGTAAATACTGTGTGTTCAGCTGTAAATTACTAAAACAACATCAGACTCTTTAGTCTCCAGTCGTTTTCACGAAACAAATGTACAGGTGACCAACGTTTGCCATTTTCACTAGAAAACATGTATTGCATCCAACATTAATTCAGGCCTTAAAGAGACAGTTCCCCCTTAAAATTAAAATTCTCACATTTAAACACCCTCATGACATCCCAGATATGTATTACTTTCTTTCTTCTGCTGAACACAAAGATTTTTAGAATATCTCAGCTTCAGTGTTGGGTGTAATTGGATTAAAAAGTAATCGGTTACTGCAATCGAATTACTTTTACGCACAAAATAGTTGTAATCGGATTACAGTTACTAACTTTCAATGAAAGTAACTACTTTTAAGTACATTAATTGGGTTACAAATATTTCTAAAACTATATTATTTGTGTTATACAGTAATGTACAATTCATATGTTCATACAGTATGTACATCTGTTACGTCTGAAATTTTAGAGAAGTAGTTAGTCATTTGTAGTGGATTACTTTTTTGTAACTTACTCAACACTGCTCAGCACAAGTCAACAGGATCCAAAACTTTGAAGCTCAAAAAGCACATAAATGCAGCATAAAAGTAATGTATAAATCTCTAGTGGTTTAATCCATGTCTTCAGAAGGATATGATAGGTGTGGGTGAGAAACAGATACATTTTTAAGTCTGTAGTCCAGTAGGTGGCGATATGCACGAAGAATGTGACTCACCAAAAACAAAAGAAGAAGAAAGTGAAAGTGGAGATTTATTGTAAAAAAGGACTTCTTCTAACTTCCTCAAACACTAAAAACACATTCTGCTCTATTAGTTGTGGTGCGTTTTGCTTTTTTTAGTGCGAGAATGCATTTGTTCTGAATGGTTACTGGAAGAAATACTTTAGCCAATAGCATGCTCCTGGATCCCCATACATATACAGTTAAATTAGGCACATTTCAGAATAAAACCTGCAGTGAGTGTGACCATGTGGGTGAGAAACAGATCATTATTTAAGTCTTTTTTTTCCCCTACAAATGTCTACTTTCACATTCGTCATCTTTTGTTTTGGGCTATTCACATTCCTCATGCATATCGCCACCTCCTGGGCAGGGAGGAGAATTTATAGTAAAAAAAAAGGAATTAAATATTGATCCGTTTCTCACCATCATATCGCTTCTGATAACATGGATATGGGTGAACTATGCCTTTAATATAGTCTGTTACAGCACTGGATTAAAAATGCATTCCACGTGACCATGATGGAGAAACTAGACATAACAGAAAATACTAAAGCAAAGGTGATGACAGAAAATACATATTTTGCACCGTTTCTATACTAATCAAATAATCAAATAACATTGAGTAGGCCTATATGCTCATGCTAACTCATGTGTAGAAAAGGTCAAAACATTCACAAATCATGCTGGATAACATGGATTATCAGGGTTTTCATGCCAGCTAAGCTCGGATATAAATTGGGATTTAATGTTTGTTTTCCAGATCAACTTTGTTGTTACACTGATAACATCACTTATGATGAAAAATATGGTTTGCATGAGAAAAAAAGTATTTTCACTAGAGGCTTTGCTTCATTGTACGTGATGGGGACATGAAAATGCACTGCATGAATAACCGACCCTAACTAGTGGCTTCCCAGAACACTTTCAAGAGGACAAAAAAACAAAAAGATGTCTGGATCATCAGAATCAGTGTTTGGGTTTCTGGTGGTTAAATGTAGATTAAAAAAAGAGCTGCTCGTACAGTTGATCACTAAACATTGGGCAATATGTAAAGCATATTTCTGTTAGCTTTGCTTTGGCTCGGTCAAGGCTTTTGTCGGCCTTCCGCATTTTCCTGCGGATCTGGCGCAGTGACGTGTCGCGCTGACGGCGGCCCGAGCGCTGGTGGAGCTGCTACAGGCTGCAGCGCGTCTGTGTGTGGAGCTCCGCCCTCCCTGCGCACACCGCGGCCCGCCCAGCATCCGCTAACTCCCGATCGAGCCCTGCCCGAGTCTGGGGAAACCCGACGGCCTGCCTGCCCTGGGAAAATCTGGAGGCCGCCGCGTGCACTCATCTACGGTAAGCGCGGCGTTATTGATGAATTTGAACGCGCGGATTTGATCAGACGCGCCTATTGCACGTGCACGCGAGGCTTATGTGTCGCTATTGCATATTATATTGCATTAAGTTAAAGATGCGAGGCCTCGGATTGGTCGCCGGGCTCCAGGCCTTGAGCATGCCACACTGAGGCCTTCTGCACCGGGGGAGGGTTATTGTTTATAAATGCCCCTGTATGCATGCATGCACGAGCGCGCAAAATTAAACGCCTCTTTGTTATAAAGGCGAGGGCGCGCGCTCGCTTATATGCTTACGTTCTTGTACGTAGGAATAAAATGCATGACACTATTTAATGTCTCAAAATGGCGCACAGTTTTGTTGTCAGGGAAAGCGGGGAAATTACGGTCACAAGACGCCATGTTTATGTCCTGTTTCTGGTGCTGATTGAAATACGAGAAAACATCCCCTGATTTTATCCGCGCGCGGGGAGGTGGGAGGGTTCGGCGCGCGCTGTTACACAAATTATTTTATTTACTGTTATGCACGAAGCATTCAAAACATTAGCTTTGCATCTAAATACGTTTGATTGTAATGCTTTGGATACATTATATCGTTTTATGCAACTATCCAAAATGCGCAAGCTTTTATTTAGAAGTGCTGCGTGTGTGTGTGTGTGTGTGTGTGTGCATTTATTTCCTTCTCTTGTCGCAGTCCTTTGCAAATTAAAGGGACATGCGAGCTCTTAGCGCGTCACTGATTTGATCATACTCTCGTATCTGTCTGTCTGTCTGTCTGTCTGTCTGTCTGTCTGTCTGCCTGTCTGCCTGTCTGTCTGATAAATGCATTGCATGTTTATGTGATGACCACTTTTAGAAGTCTGTCACATTGATATGTGCCCCTTTCTGTTGAGTCACAATTGATTTCTGGCAGTTGTTCTAGATGTATTTTTTTGTGTTGCATTAGTTGTGCCGTTGCCAATGAAGAATAAAGACGATGGACGAGGAGGTGACAAGGCTTGCACTCCACTCCCAGGAGCCAAAGATTATACTGCACGGTTCAGGTAATGAAGAAAGTAACCATGACATTCACTCACAGTTATTAATCTGACCCATCTATGCTGACAACACTCTTGGTGGCAATGTTGTATCATGCACATTCAGTGTGTAACTAGTGGTGATAGACTACTATTCGGTTTGTCTGTTTTGTTTTGATTTACTGAAATTGAGTTTTCTACTTATTTGGTTCTAAGTTCTTAAATATCGGGTCTAACGGTAAGTGCTGTTTTTGTAGGTTGATTTCCCCAAATGTTTATATAACATTGCTTTGTTTGTTTGAGCATCCCAACCAGCCCGACAGCAACATTGGCTCAATCAACCTGGGGCAGGACAATTTGTTTGGCTGGCCAATCGAAGACTGGGGGAGTGTTTAGAAGTCTTTAAAAACTTCATTTTTTTAAATACTGTTGACTCACAGAAATGATCAACTTAAATTTTATTGATTTGTATGAAAATATGACTTAACTTTTTACATACAGCCATTCATTTTCAATTTAGAAATGTGTGGAATTTTTATGCTTGACCCTTTAAACCCACAAGAATATAAAATAATAGTAAAAATATTAAAAACTAGTCTTGACCAACACAAAATAGGTGTCATTTGAAAGCTTAGATGCTTTACTTTACAGTGTATAAGGGCATTATGACCAAAAAGTAACAAGTGCTTTGAAATTTGCAGAAAAATCAGACACGTTTTGTTTTGAATATTTATAAAAAAAATAAATAAATTGCACTGCACATATTATTGTAATCAGTAAAACATAAAACACTTAGCAAATAGCCATGTGTCATATGTTGTTGGAAAGCTCTCAAAGTGTAGAATACATCCAGCCTATTTTTTTACTCACTGACAAAAATGTCTTTGACATTGGTGTTGCTTATATGCATCGTTTTCGCATATAACTTATGAAAAATAAATGGAATATAAAATATCACTTACCATTATTTAGAGGAGGTGATTATCTTACAAACGAGTCCACACACAAGGTAATCAGATGTATAGATCATTAGATAATCCACATGAAGCACAATGTTACATATGACCACCAGGAGATGGTGCCAAATACACGACACAGACTCAATGATGACTCAAATGACACAGAATGAAACTAATCTCATGACTAAAATCATGTCTGCATGCTATGCAAACCTTTAGTCTTTGTTGTGTTTGCATGTGTAATTAGTTCTTATGAACAATTATTATGTTTTATTTGTTTTGAAGAGGCTTTTAGACACTTGGAAACGTTTTTGGACACTATAATAAATAGTTTTTGTAATGCTATAACGTTAGTTTGCTTTTGACGTATCAACACAACAATTTTCTCAGATACAGTTAATGATTGTAAACCAAAAAAAGCAGTTCTTCTGAGCCACCTTATTTACACACAGTGATATATGAAATGTAAATATATAATTTCAAATTTGAATAATTTTTTTTGTGATTTTTCTGCAGTTTCTTAGGCTGAGAGTATCAGAATGTATCATCATCATCTATAATCATTAAAAAATGTGAAAAGTTTTCATTACAGTGATGCCAAACTCTTGACAAAAATTGTTTTGGTGAAAAAATCTATAACTATTTTGAACGCAAAACAACGCTTCATAAATATAAGCAATAAATAATCATATGTAAATTCTATACACGCACACACACACACACACACACACACACACACACACACACATATATGTATATAGTATTGCGTCGGTGGTGAAAATAAATAATAATAGTAATAATATTTGTCGATCTCTATGAACCAGTGGATATCAGCTGAGATTAGGGATGCACAATCATGATAAATCATTGTTTTGATATTGTAAAATTTCAATGACATTCTAATTTTTATTTTGGGTGGATCAAGTGCATGCCGTATTCTTTATGTCGGCTATATATATCCAAAATAAGCTGAGAACTGTGTTCCTGAATGAATTTATTGCTGTTTTGGACATTAATTAATCATGACTAGTTGCCTAAATGGTCAACTTCACATTTATCCTCTTAGAAGAATAATAAAAAAAAAAACTGTTACTTAAATTATTACATTTTGCACAAAAGCGAGTAACAGAAATGTCTATGATTGCTTACATTGCTTAGCCACTGCAAAAACACATGTGAACATATATGATGCAACATGAGTCTGACTATATGTACTGCTATATTTGACACTATCATGATTAGTTAATTGTGGCAGCTGTAATTGTAATCTTGATTATTTATTTGATTAATTGTGCAGCCCTAGCTGGAAATGGTCATTATTATTATATAATGAATTGTAGACTAGTAATCGACCTTGTTTTGGCAGGTATTTATCTTTCTTTCCATCTCTGTGTTGTAGATGAGGGAGGAGCTGGTGAAGAGGAGTATGTGGTGGAGCTTCAGGAGACTGTGCTGGTGTCAGAGGTGGAGGGCGAGGGCGTCTCCATTCAGGGCTTCTCCGATGAGCTCGTCATCCAGGACGCAGTGGAAGACGTGGTTGCCGAGTACGTGCACTGTGATGACGATGAGGGCGTTGCCGTGGAGACCTGTGTGATGTCCCTGGAGGAAGAAGAGGAAGGCGTTGCCATGGCAGAGATGACCGAGGATGTTTTGGTGGCGGAAGGGAGGGAGTCGGACGGGCTGGAACCAGAAAACGACTCCGACAGCTGCGGAGACTACCTGATGATCTCATGTATTTCACTCAATTATTCATTCATTCAGTAGTTCATTCATTGATTCACTCAGTTCATTCAGTTGTTCATTAATATTCATGTAGTAGTTTTTCAGGAATTCAATTAGTTGTCAGTTCAGTCAGTTATTCATTTATTTGTTTTTAATTTACTAATTCAGTCATTCACTCATTCATTTGATTAAGTCATTCATTCAGTAGTTCATTCATTGATTCACTCAGTTCATTCAGTTGTTCATTAATATTCATTTAGTAGTTTTTCAGGAATTCAATTAGTTGTGAATTCAATCATTCATTCAGTCATTTGTTCATTTGATTAAATCTTTTGCTCGGTCGTTCATTTAATCAGTTGTTTGTTGATCCATTCATTTAGTTGTCAGTTAATTTATTCATCCATTCATTGATATTAATTCAGTATTTTGTAATGAATTCACTAATTAATCTAATTTGTTGTGAATTCAGTCATTTATTAATTCAGTCATTCGTTTATTTTATAAATGTTTTTGTTCAGTCGTTGATCCATTCAGTTTTGTTTGTTGGTTCGTTCATTCATTCATTCAGTTGTTCATCCATTCATTCGTTCATTTATATATTCAGTGTTTTTTTACATAAATTCACCCATTTGTTCAATTTATTGTGAATTCAGTCATTTATTCGTTCATTCAGTCATTCATTTGATGAAATCTTTTGCTCAGTCGTTCATTCATTCAGTTGTCAGTTTATTTATTAATTTGTTCATTAATATTCATTCAGTAGTTTTTCAGGAATTCAATTAGTTGTCAGTTCAGTCAGTTATTCATTTATTTGTTTTTAATTGATTAATTCAGTCATTCACTCATTCATTTGATTTAAGTCATTCATACAGTTGTTTGTTCATTTTTTATTCATTCATTCAGTTGTCAGTTCATTTATTAATTTGTTTATTGATATTCAGTATTTGTTTCATGAATTCACTTATTCATTCAATTAGTTGTGAATTCAATCATTAATTTGTTCATTTGATTAAATCTTTTGCTCGGTCGTTCATTCAATCAGTTGTTTGTTGATCCATTCATTCAGTTGTCAGTTAATGTATTCATTCATTGATATTAATTTAGTATTTTTTAACGAATTCACTAATTAATCTAATTTGTTGTGAATTCAGTCATTTATTCATTCAGTCATTCGATTATTTTTTCAAATGTTTTGCTCAGTCGTTGATTCATTCAGGTTTGTTTGTTGGTTCATTCATTCAGTTGTTCATCCATTCATTCGTTCATTTATATATTCAGTGTTTTTGACATAAATTCACCCATTTGTTCAATTAGTTGTGAATTCAGTCATTTATTAATTCATTCAGTCATTCATTTGATAAAATGTTTTGCTCAGTCGTTCATTCAATCAGTTGTTTGTTCGTTTGTTGATTAATTAATTCAGTTGTCAGTTTATTTATTCTTTCGTTCATTTATATTCATTCAGTATTTTTTCATGAATTCACTAATTCATTCAATTAGTTGTGAATTCAGTGATTTGTTTTTTCATTTGTTCGTTTGATTAATTCTTTTAATTCAGATGTTTGTTTGTTTGTTGATTCATTAATTCATTTTCTTGTCAGGTACTTTATTTGTTTTTTCATTAATTAGTTCCTGTTTCCATTATTCCGCACTCTGCTCTTTGAAATACACATTCAAACTAGACTTTTACTTTATTTAATCTTTCCCTCGATTTCTTAGAGGCAAAAGACAGGGTTCCCACGATGGGAGAAAAATAGAAATAACAAATTAATCTAAAAATGTGTTTTCCAGGCAAGTCGTGGACTATAGTGAACATACATTTTTTGTCAATGTTCTCTGTTTTTAAATATTTAATCAGCAAAATATTGCTCTTGTGTAGTAAAACATGCTCAAAAGCCAAAATGGTGTTAGAACTGTGAGAGAATCATTCTCTTGAGTCAGTTTGATTCAAAGAATAGATTCCCATATCAGTCTGAATGATTCATTAGTGAATCGCTCTGATTTGAAAGGATTTTTAAAAACCCTTATTCATGAAAACAAGCAATTGAAAAGTGTGGGGGAAATAATGCACTAAAACAATAATGCATTCTAGTGATGGGCATTTTGAGTAATTGTCTTGTCGTGGAAAAACGAGTAATCGATTACTGGAAATTTAGAGTTTAAAATGAACCTTTGAACCTGAATGAGCACTATGCATAAACAACAACATCTAGATTAAAAATGACAAAAACATTTGCACACATCTTTTAAAGCGATACAATCACTTTAAATAATGGCAGAAGTTTCTTTTTAGTAATCGATTACTTGAACAACGTCATGCAAACACAGCACCAACCAATACGTTGAGTTGTAACAGCAAGATTTAGTGACAAAGGAAAATCAAATTACAGTATTCGAGTTGTGTTTTTACTAGTCAGATATTTTAAGCTGAACGAGTACTCGATTAATCGATTAATACATGCATAATGCTTCAGTAATCTCTCTCTCTCTCTCTCTCTCTCTGTAGTGGATGATGCAGGAAAGATGGTGTCAGGTGATGGAGAGGAGGTGACAGTGGAGGGGGCGATGGATGATCAAGAGGTGGAGAAAGATGAAGATGGACAGGAAGTTATTAAAGTTTACATCTTCAAAGCAGACTCTGGGGAGGATGATCTTGGTGAGTTATAGACACTGACGTTTTTACTAGTGCAAATGTAATTCCTGATATCAAGAATTAGCTAGTGAAAAACAGAATTGTTTGAATATCTGTCATTTTTATCCTGCACATGATTAAAAGTAAATTCGGTATGTAGGCCTCCTCTCGATTACAGTAATATCGATAGGGATATAATATAATTTAGTCTAATGTCGGTCTCTGCTTGTGTGTGTAGGTGAGACGGTGGACCTCGGTGAGAGTGAAAGTGAGGCTGTAACTGTGGCTGAGCCAGTGGTTCGACCGCTACGGGAAAAGATGGTGTATATATCCGTGGGAGATGGTCACCATACACAGACCGATGGTGAATAACTTTATCAATAATGTTTTGAAGAATGTTGACGCTGCTCCTTCGACTTGATGTGTTGAACTTGTGCATGTGCAAAGGAGATTTGTGAGCTGTGGCAGGGCACATTTTCATAATGTTTCTTTTTTATATTATTTGATATTGATATTTCTCACAATGTAATTTTAATTTGATAAATGGGGAAGGAAATGCATTCCACGTGTTTGTTAGACCTCAAGAACGAATGGAAACATAACTTGAAGTAACTGTTGTAGCCAAAAAGTCATTACGACAAATGAGCAAAAAAAAACATTGAATGAAATGGTACATAAATTAAGAGCAATGGTGTTGATGTCAGAGTTGCTGTTGTGTTCAGTCGATAGCTGAATTACAATGTCAGTGCTGTTTTGTTTGGTCTACAACGATATCATATTGACCGGATAGCTAGCCTGCTAATACTTCCTAACCGGCTGATTTCATGACTGTGATTCAGTTACCTAGTTGTGTGTAATTTTGCTGAACTGCTTGCGTTTTTAGCAACACGCACCTGATCGTGTAGTTGTAGAACATATGCTAAATATAGATAATTACTCAAAAGTTTATTATCTTTATCGAGAATCTTTTTTTCACGATATATATTGTGATCCTTTTATCGCCCAAGCTGTGGTAGAGATGTTCAGTGAATAACAATGCAAATTTTCGGTTTGTTCCTCACACAAAGCTGTCCTACAGGATGGCTTCAAAACATTTGGAAGGCTGCTTAACCCTCCTGTGGTATTCACGGTCATTTTTGACCGGAACGGTCTGATCTGTATACTTTTTTTTATGATGATGATAATGATACCATTTCTTCATCTCTGAAGTAAGAACAATACAATACTGGCAACTCAAGAACGTGAGATGCTGCACTGAATAGTCTCTCTTTCTGTGCTGGTGCTTGGGGCAGATAAATACCTGCGTGCAGTCCGCGCAAGCAATGGAAAGCGATCTTTGTTCATGCCCCAGTAGTCAAGAGGATTGTCGCGTTCACAATATGAGCGTGAAGCGATCATCTGTGTTCCGCAACTGCTTTCGTGTCCTTGAATAAAGTATAACGTGCGAGGAAGGGCACCCGGTGGACTTTCTGGTGCCCTCCTAGGGAAAGCTGGTGCCCTGCTAGGGAGTTGGTGCCCTACGCAGACTGCTTAGTATGCGTATAGGTTGCGGCGGTACTGCTTAGTATTTCCACACCGCTGACATCGAGAGGGGTGGGGAGGTGTATATATAGGCTCATATTTTCTGCCTTTTTTCTCTTTCGGCCAAAACAAAAAATGGCATTTTCGGCCGAAAATTTACGGTGGCCGAACTTTCGGTGCATCCCTACTTGTAACCTAATTTTATATTTTATCACAAGATATGCATTTGGATATATATATTTATTTAGACATTATCAAAGTTTAGCATTTTAAATTGATTTTAATTGCCAGCTTTTGCAGTTAATGTCATTATGCTGCAATCAAACCTGACCATGACATTACAAAAAGAAAACACAGAATAAGCATTTTTCTACCAATAATTTATTTCAAACATAAACATTTAGTAACTCAAATTAAATGAACTGCATTTCTGTTTGCAAACTTTCTATAGTAAAAATTTATTTTGCACACGTGTGTGTGTGTGTGTTTGCGAGTGTGTCTGATTGCTGTTATCACCTGGAAAACAACAGATGACTTGTAATGCCAACATTGACCAAAAGATGTCTGTAGATGGCTGATTATTGAAGCCCTGGTGTGTGTGTGTTCTGCATTGTGAGTGTGTTATGTTCTCAACTCTTCATTTCTGAGTGTGTGTGTTTAGCATTATGACCGATTAATTATTATTATTATTATTATTTTTATTTTTTTGGACAAATGTGTAAAATTGTTATTGTCTCACCAGTTAACTTTGTTTTGTGTGTGTGTGTTTGTGTGTGAGTGGGTGTGTATGTTTTGCACTGAGGATGTTTTAGAGTTTCACCCTGTAATTTCTGCATTGTGGCTGATTATCTCTTTTATTGTATTTGATAGATAAAAAAAGAGTTGCTCTAATCTTTGGTCTTTTCAATAAAATTTCAATGGTTGGTCAATTTTGACCACGAATACTAAAGGTGTCGCTTTTACTACCACTTAGACTTATTGAATCAAGCCCAATTTATTTTGTATTTTTTGTATAATCGGATGACAAATGGAGGAAATGTCACCAAGTATTCCACTCCTCAGATAAAGGAAACCATTTTTATTAAATGAGAAAATGTATTTTTGTCAAAAATGACCGGATACCATAGGCTAAAGCGAGTTATACTTTTCTTTGCAACAAATCCCCTATAAACTTAAGTCAAGTCTAACTTGCTTCTGCTTGGTTTTACCGAGCTACAAAAAGCAATTCAATGTTTTAAAGGATTCAACTTTGTGGCTTTCCTTACTTAATACTAATTGTAGGACTACAAAAATTAAAGTGGCACTAAATATACTGCTCATTTGGATCTTGGATCTCATAATTACACTTTAAACACTAACTGGATTTGTAAACCAGTATGTGCCAGTTGTTTATGTTAACGTCAAGTGGTCTAAGCATCAAAGTTTGACATATTTTGTGTGCAGGAGGGTCTAAGCTGTCTGATGAAGTGTACATGGAGGTGGTGGTCGGAGGGGAGGAGCCAGTGCCCCATGACAGATCGTATGACAGTACGGCACTGAGCAAGGACTTCATGCCTGTTGCGTGGGCCGCTGCATACGGTCAGGAGGCTCTACTGACACAATTACATACAAACAGAATAATTACGTATTACCATGGCAACCAAAATAAACAAGTCTGTTAAGTTAGGTATAATGTAGTCGGCTGGTCGTTATTGAAAAATAAGTCCAGACAGGGTAGAAAGGACCCTGACATTGAGGAGTTTATTTTACGATAATGATTGGCTGACTGTACGTGAGCCCGCTTGTTACATGGCTACCTTCCAAAATAAATGGACGTGAAATATTGATTTGAAATATTGGTGAAATATCAGACCACTGGATGGCGCGATTGACCAATCAGAATCGAGATGGAATCAGAAATGGAATATTTAAAGGGCTCTAATTACTCCACATTGTGATGTCACACTATGGTAGACATTTCCATCAGAACACCTCCACAACAACACAGAAATGCCTACTTTACCTTTAATCACTTCTATAGCCCCACCCAGTAGTGGTGAGCAGTGAGATGGCAAGTAGAGAGCAGGCCAGTCTAGAGTAGAGAGCCAATCAGAACAGTAGGCGTGGACTGTCAAGTCTTAAAGGAGAAGCTGCACCAAAACAGAGCATTTCTGACAGAGGGTCAGAATGAAAGGGTTTTTCAAATATATGACATTTGTTTTGATGTGCAATACACTATTAATATTATAAGTGAATCTCAAGGAACATAATATTAAAAAATAAAGGCATGTCATGACCCAAATGTAAGTGCGAACTTACAACGTAGCACAATGATGTTTGTTTGATGCACTAGTGGAACTGAAGAGATGGTTATTCTGACAGGTTGTACATTTATGTTTATTTTTCAACATTGTTTTGGTATTCGCCTTTCATCAAGCATTGTGTGCTTTAGATCTAGAACCATTGGGTTGCAGAAGTATAAAACGGATGTTCTCAAGCATCCTTAGAGAATGAAAATGCTTTCATGTTGGGTTCACTTTTGTGTTTTGATCTTCTTTAAAACAATATTTTATTCATATTCATTCTTTGTTGTTTATTTGTGACTCATTTTATGTTACAATTCATTTTGTTTTGCTGCTGTCTAGAGTGCAAAATTTGTGATCCAATAATACAATGTTTCCTAGATTACTTTTATTAGATATTGATATTTTTATGCTAATATAATAAATATCAAGAAATTATGTTTTGAATTCCGCTGTAAACTCAACATGTGTTGACGGGGCCAGTTGTCACAGCTCATAGATACTCTTTATCTATCATAATCAGGTGCGGAGGATCATGAGGGCTGTGAGAATCGTAACGGTGCAGCGAGCGCGTTACTCCACATCGACGAGTCGGATGCACTGGATAAACTCAGCCGTCAGCACAGCAAGAACAGGAGGCGAGCTGAACCCCGACAGGTCCAGACAGGTACTGCTGCATTACACCTGTCACATGTTGGTTAAATATCGCATGGTGTAGTGTTGCATACTAAGCATTACTTATATTGAGAACAGTAGAGCCGATACAATCCAGATATACACTATATAATTAAATATTGGAAAATAAGTTGTTCTCAAAATTGCTTATTGGACTAGTGTTTTAAAAATGTAAAATATAACATGTACATTATCAATTGACTAGACTGTTGGTATATTTTTTGCGTCATCTGAATTTTAGAAATGACCAGATTTTTTTCTCCCCAATTTGGAATGCCAAATTCTCAGTGCGCTCTAAGTCCTCATGGTGGTGTAGTGACTCACCTCAATCCGTGTGACGGAGGATGAATCTCAGTTGCCTCCGCATCTGAGACCATCAATTCGCACATCTCATCACGTGGCTTGTTGAGCGTGTTGCCGCGGAGACGTAGCATATGTGGAGGCTTCACTCTATTCTCCGCAGCATCCACACACAACTCGCCACATGCCCCACCAAGAGCGAGAACCATATTATAGTGTCCACGAGGAGGTTAACCCATGTGACTCTACCCTCCTTAGCAACCGGGCCAATTTGGTTGGTTAGGAGTCCTGGCTGGAGTCACTCAGCACGCTCAGGATTCGAACTTGCGACTCCAGGGGGTGGTAGTCAGCGTCAATACTTGCTGAGCTACCCAGGCCCCTGTCATGAAATATTATTATGATGGCATTATATGACCCACACTACTCGTCATAGATATCGCCATTGGCGGGAAAAAACCCATATCGATCATCCACTAATTCTTTTATATTTTAATCTTTAACTTCCTTTTCTGTTGTCTCTCATTTTTCCACTATTCAGCGATCATCATCGGTCCATATGGACAGCCACTGACCGTCTACCCCTGCATGCTGTGTGGAAAGAAATTCAAGTCCCGCGGCTTCCTGAAGCGTCATACTCGATACCACCACCAGGACGTATTGAGCCGCAAAAAGTACCAGTGCACCGACTGTGACTTCACCACCAACAAAAAAGCCAGTCTGCACAACCACATGGAGGTCCACGCGCTCAGCAACAAAGCTCCTTTCGAGTGCGAGACCTGCGGCAAAGAGTTCCACCAGCAGGCGGCATTGTTCACCCACCGCCTTCAACACCATCATCGCGAACAGAAATCACCTACGGCCATTGCGTCGCCGATCTCTCACGCTGCGGCGACCAAGTTGCACAAATGCAAGTTTTGTGATTACGAGACTGCTGAACAAGGCCTGCTCAATCGGCACCTACTGGCCGTACATAGTAAGAGCTTCCCGCACATCTGCGTGGAATGTGGCAAAGGTTTCCGCCATCCATCGGAGTTAAAGAAACACATGCGGACGCACACCGGCGAGAAGCCGTACTCCTGCATGTATTGCGATTACAAATCTTCCGACTCGTCCAACCTCAAGACGCACGTGAAAACAAAACACAGTTGCGAGCTGCCGTTCCGCTGCGAGCGTTGTGGCCAGACATTCAGTGAGGAGGAGGAGTTGACGCAGCATGCTGCGACGCACGAGGACGCACGAGGGCACCAGTGCAGCCACTGCGACCATCGCAGTTCCAACTCGAGTGACCTCAAACGGCACGTAATTTCCGTGCACACTAAAGACTACCCTCACAAATGTGCCATTTGTGGAAAAGGCTTCCACCGACCGTCCGAACTCAAGAAACACTCGACGTCGCACAAAGCAAAGAAGCTACACCAGTGTCGCCACTGCAACTTCAAGATCGCAGACCCTTTCGTACTTAGTCGCCACATCTTATCGGTACACACCAAGGAGCAACAACAAACGCAGCAACAGCCAGCGTCGCCAACGGAAGCATCGCCACCGCAGGCGCCTCCGGCAGAAAAGAGCAGCCCCAAGAGGACTATAGGGGCGGCGCAATTAGCAGCGGGTGGCGCCACGGTAAAGAAAGCAGGTGGGGCGGTGGGCAAGGGCCCACGGGAAAGGAGGGTGTATCAGTGTCAGTATTGCGACTACAGCACGGGCGATGCATCTGGCTTCAAAAGACACGTCATTTCTATCCATACGAAAGACTACCCTCACCGCTGTCAGTACTGCTCTAAGGGCTTCCGTAGGCCTTCTGAGAAAAACCAGCACATTATGAGGCACCATAAAGACATGGTGCCAGCAGAATGAGTGTGGCGAAACCATTTGCACCCTCCTCTTCCACATCTTCATCAAGATGCCACTCACTTCCATAAGGACACTAATCAACCAGTGATTCAAAATCACCATCGCTCATATTGGCAACCCCTGCACTGGCCTTCTTATTAAGGCTTGCCATGCATAGCAATGTGTGTAAGCTTTTGTGTCTGTACGAGAGAGTGAATATGAAAGTGTTTAGTGAAGTAGAACACACTTTTGCATCTCAATGGCCAATGGTCTACTGCATTAAAGGAATGCTTGTTAGTTACTTACCCTCATGTCATTCCAAACCCGTCAGTGTTTTTTCCATTCAACACGAAAGTAGAAATGTCGTTCGCAACTTATTTCCATACAAGGCACAGTGACCTGTCAAGCTCCAGAAAGGACAAAAACACAATAAAAATGGTCAATACAGCTTTTGCACTATATTCCAATTGTTCTGTAGCAGTATGATAGCTTTAAGTCATTATTCATTGATAACTGTTCCTGTCTAGATAAACAAATGGCATGTTGACGTGATTGACGGCAGGAGGGAAAGGTTATCAATGAATATCAACACATTTCGGTGTGTACCTAGTACAAAGCTGATGCATGACATGTTTTGACTAGAGGTAGACCGATATATCGGTTTTACTGATTAATCTGTGCCCATAGTTGCTTTTTGGAACTCTTGTAGCCTCAATGTCTGTTCATGTCATTGTAAGGAAAGACTAAGAAATGTTTCATCATTCTAAAATTCATCAAACTAATTTTAATTAATCGGCTGATTAATCGGTTATCAGCCTTTTCCACCTCCTTTGTTATTAGTATCGGCAAAATCCACTATCGGTCCACCTCTAATTTTGACTATTAATTATGCCCTTTTGTCGGTAGCTTAACATCCCCAGTCCCCATTCACTCTCATTATATGGAAAAGAGTAGCCAGGTTATACTTTTTTAAGATTTTTGTATTTTTTAAAAATGTTCTCCTTTTTTTTTAAATGCCCAATTCCCAATGTGCTCTAAGTCCTCGTGGTGGCGTAGTGACTCGCTTCAATCCGGGTGGCGGAGGACGAATCTCAGTTGCCTCCGCATCTGAGACGTCAATCCGTGCATTTTATCACGTGGCTTGTGGAGACCTAGTGCGTGTGGAGGCTTCACGCTATTCTCCGCAGCATCCATGCACAACTCGCCACGTGCCCCACCGAGAGCGAGAACCACATTATAGCGATCACGAGGAGGTTACCCCATGTGACTCTACCCTCCCTAGCAACAGGGCCAATTTGGTTGCTTAGGAGACCTGGCTGGAGACACTCAGCACGCCCTGGAACAACTCGCGTCTCCAGGGGTGGTAGTCAACGTCAATACTCGTCAATACCAGGACCATCAGCCAGGATATCCTGCACCTTTCGTGTTCCACAGAAGAAAGTCAAACAGGTTTATAAATGACATGAGAGTGAGTAAGTGATGACAGAATTAAAATTTTTGGGTGAAATGGATGTGTGGATGTGTTATATGTCTTTTTATCAATACATTTCAGTTTGTTTTTGTACTTTAACAAATGACCTTCATTTGCAATCAGCCTCTGGGATCAGGTGCGATATTCCTGAAGCTTTTCAGATACACACTACGAGTGCTCTCAGCTTCTCGTCTCAAATCTGTAACAACGGGGGAGTCTGACCCTGGGATTGCATAACCTCTCTTAAACCTTTGAATATAGGATCATGTACACATGTCTTCCAATTGACCAGCATGTCTGTCTGATTAACCGACGTCCGTGTGGGTAAATTGGAAGGTATCCGGTAATGCCTTTAGTCTTTGCTATAATTTACAGTAAGAAAGCTTGAGTTCTGCAATTACAAAGGAAAGATTTTAATGTTTGATGAACTATTCGGTCATGCAAGGTATTTTTTGTTCAATGCTGTAAGTTGATTTAAATCCATTGCACATAAAGAGTGGATGTATGGGACCATAGAACTACTAAATATAGACAAAAAGGTGAATCTCATTTGCAAAGATCATGTCCAGGTCATATTATAACACCCAAAAAAATCTGTAGAAATAAGCATATTTTAGTACCATTAAGAGTTTTTGCATTGTGACAAATTTTCAGTATTGCAGTCCAAATGATAATTTGTATATTATATCTGGGATATTATTTAATAGTATTTATACATCAGAGTATTTGCTGTACTGCCTTTAATTTATGCTGATTAAAATAAAATGTCTGGTAGTAAATATTTGTATTATGTAATAAAGGAATAAAAATCACCATTGGAAATAATGGGAATTACAAAAAACAAAAACGTCCTGATGCTTTAACTATAAAGCAAAATATGTCTTTTTTTTTTTTTTTTTTTCTTTTTGATTTTGGGGTGAAATGCGACCTGGACATATTTTTGTCGATTGACTAAATTAATTTGTAAACTATATATCCAGTAAAATTCAGTATGCTAATCATGTCTGGAAAACCGTTTTTGTTTAAATAATCTTATTGGACAGTATCAGCCTAATTGTTTCAGTATACACAACATGCAGTATGTACTTTTAAAAAAAGACAAGTAATATGAGATTACAAGTGATCATATCTGTGTGTGATTGTGTGTTAGCAGGGTTTACATCAGATCTGTTTGCCGTTGCCAGTAACCTTGAGTTAC